>NC_056747.1:685706257-685798757 GCF_019279795.1 Protopterus annectens | reverse complement strand
TCAAGATCGCACTACAGTGGAGAAAAGGGTAAATTCCCAGATCCCCATTGTACTGAGATCTCCATACAAATGCTTTGAATTTTCAGAAAGTCGAAAATAGGGTTTCAACCATATGAAGTTTGAGATTTCAGAAACTCGATTATTTGACATAAACCCATTTTACGGCATCTAAGCCATCCTCTCTTCTTTCTGCTGGTGATAATCAAGCTCTAAAGTGCATGGTATCTGAGGCAACCTCTAACTGTACCACTGGTATCATCTGAGCCTACTATTTTAGAAAATACTTGTGCAACTTCTACTGTTCAGCCGTCATAATGTTATTACATGGAATTTGTGTACTGCCTTTTTATTACTGTAACTGTGTTCTACATCAAACTACAGCTATGTACTACTGTCAGATCTTACTGTGTTTACTTTATGCTTTCTCTTCTGTCTTCGCAATACTATCATTAAACTGAATTTGCATACTGCACCAGACTCCAGATGTTTATGACTCTTGGATTTGACTGTATTATGTATTTTTTTCCCTGTAGGTTCAAGTAGTTGTTGCATCAGTATTAATGCATCTTTGCCTCACTTAGTACACCTACCTCCACAGGATGGTTTATCTACACTACACATCTTCTCTGTCTACTGACTAAATTGGTTCAGTATATCATTCTTGCTCTCAGTAATTTGACACACCTCACAAACACTGGAAGACAGGTCTCTGTCTTCTACTGCCAGCCTCATTACACTTGGTGCCCTGAGACAGTGTAGAAATTGCCTAATGCTTACCAAGTACTATTACTGAACCAGCATTTCATGATTTGTGAGAGATACAGTTATGTATATAACCTGGAGGCCACTCACACTTATAAAGATGGTCAGTAAACAACAAATAAAGCTACCCACACCTTCACAAGTTCACATTAAACCAACATACACTGAAGTTGCTAAATAAGAAAAAATCACTCCCCAAGCCTCTAATATTCAGGACAAAAAGACCTGAAAGCAATCTACAAATGCAACTCCTTTCTACTTGCACAACTCACTGAGTCACCATGCTGCAGACCCACATCTGCTGCTGCTACTATGTGAATCCAAACATGAATATCTCATTTGGTAGTGACTCCATCATGAAGCATACTGACTTTACTCTCAATAGACTGGACAAAGAAAAAGTGACAGGTGCCTTTCCTGTGCCCGGATCTATGATTACATGAAGCCCTAGCAGTCCTTCTAATAAGACATATGACTATGACTCACGATGGATCGTGTAGGTGAATGACTTGAGATGGTCAATCCAGAAGGTCAAGCAGAGAAGCAGAGAGACATAATGGAGTTTGCTATGCATGCGGTAAATGCACGTGAGACTCTTGCCATGAAAGGAATCCCACCCTCGCACAGAATGACAACTAGATTCAAAGCAAAGAAAACTGGCTTTAAAAGTTGGTCAAGTAGCTGGTGTTATTATAGCAGGATAAAGTATGTAGCAGCTTGCTATGAGGTAATAAATGGCTTAACTTCCTTCAGCAAGGAAGGTCTGCATATTTTGTTCCATGGATTCCACATACTAGACTGCTGATGTCTCCATATTTCCTTTCCTAAGCAAGGCCCACCTTCTGGAAATCCCAAAACAACAAAAAGGGTTGCAATAAAGTCCATTTCAGCCAACGAGGTTGCTCTATTCCTGAGGGTCTCCTACAACTTGAACACACCCTTATCTGCACTGTAAGAGACACTTAGTTTCAAAGTAAAGCCAGCACTAACTGTTTATTGAGTTTCAGCACCTAATATGCACTCAGACTCGTTGGAAACTGTGGTACGTATCAGCAATTGTCTGACATCTAATTATTTCTAGATAGATTCCTGCAATCCAGTTATCTCTAAGCAGATTCTCCAGAATCCATATCTAGAACTTGGTAAACTTCAAATTAAAGTAAACAAAGTAAGGCGACAATTAGTTGCCTACTATGGGTACCTCCCACATACCCGGGGGACAGTAAAATACTTCAAAACGTGCTTATTGAACTATACATCAGAGAGACACCTTTTTGGTGGGTGAATCTTTTGACCTTATCTTCACTAACATTAAACCCATATGCAATAATCCTACCTTATCTACATCTGTGGTAAGAGATCTAATCACAAACAAGTACTTTTTTATTTTCAGACTATCATTCATCCCACTGCAACAAACAGAGTTTAAAAATACAAATCTACTAAAACTACACCATGAGCTCTAAAAATTCCACTGCAAATTTCCAACAGCATATTGCCTAAGCTGCTACTTATGCAAACAAATGTTACTCTCTTTAACAAAGAGTATGAACCAAGCAGTCCCAGTCAGAGCCAAACATATTTGGGAACATAAAAATAAGACACTATGGTGCAATGTCAACTTTAAAAAGCTCTATAATAAAAGAAACAAAAAGCTAATCAAAGCATACAGTAAATAGAATCTACCCACAATAAAACTATAAAAATGACAAAGTAAAAATCTGAAAGTGCCAATAAACAAGATCAAAGTGGAACACAATTTAAAATCAACATCTGAAGCAAAGCATAGTCATAAATCCTTATTTAACTATATCAGGTAATTAAGAAATTACACAAAGCAATGCTCTGAATTAATTCATAATGGTATTACCTATTCTGATCATAAAGGTATTGCTAATGTACTTGCAGGTAAACATAGTAACAATTTCACAAAGTCACTGAGGTACCACATATCCACTGTCTTCCTCTCCCCAAGATTACTATGAAAAATGTCCCAAATACAGTTGCTAAAGCTAAAAATACTACCTCTGTGGACCCTGACAACATACCTGGTTGTCTAATCAACTTGCCAAACACATCTCCTCTGAACTCGCTCCTAAAATTGTTCAGCTTAAGCATAGCCACACGATACATTCCTGACATATGAACTCTCTAGAACACCACTTCTGTGGCTCCTGAAAATATACCTGGTTGTCTAGTCAATACTGCCAAGCATGTCTCCATCTGGACTCTCTCCTAAAAGTCTTCAACTTAAGCATAGCCACATTATATGCACTCTCTAAACCTAAAAATGGCACCTCTCTGGGTTCTAACAATATACCTAATTGTCTACTCAGCAGTACTAAACATGCCTTCTCTGATCTTTCTCTCAAAATTATTCAGCTTAAGGATAGCCACATGGTATGTTCAAGTAACACAAACTTGTAGAAGAACCACCTTTAATAACAAAGAAAAGCTTTCGGGCAGAACCCTTCTTCAATACTAATACAATCAAGTCTGCATACTAGAAGCTTATATACAGGTCTAGAAGTCACATGATTAGCAGCCAAAAATCATGTGACAAACAGGTCTTAAATTGCAAACAACATAATAAAACTTTAAAAAATCAATTAATAATATTACGTAATCTAGTTAAAATTGGTTTTAAACTAACTTTGCTGTTAATTCCTGGATATGAATCAGCAGCTAATCTTAAAATCCATTCAAATTCTTTAGTCTCAAGGCGATTATTCAGATCTCCACCTCTGGCACTAGGACAATTAAAATCAATAACTCTAAACTTAAAAGAATGTTCAGAGCCATGAATATTGATATGCTTATATAGTGCATTATTTGCACAACACCGTCTGATTTCTGAATTATGATCAATAACACGATCTTTCAGCTTACGAATAGTTTTTCCTACATAGAACGAGGTGCAGGATTTACATGTAGCCAAATAGATAACACCTGAAGTGTTACAAGTAGCTGAAATTTTAAAATTGAATACTTGACCAGTGCTAGGATGTGTGAAAATATCACTACCATTACCAAACATCTGTGCACAAGCAATACAGTTAAAACATTGAAAAGTTCCATGCTTAATAGCCAACGTCATAGGCTTAGGTTTATAAAAATCTTTATAACACAATAAGCTTTTGATAGTCTTCATATTTCTATAAGAGAAGCATGGTTTATCACCTACAACAGCTTTCATTTCATCTGAAGCTAATAAAATTATGCAATTTCTTGAGATAATTTGTTTAACCAGGTGACTTCTTCTATTAAAAGTGGTCATATATCTAACTGAAGTCATCTCTTTATTGCTGTTATTATTTTTCTGGGATGTAGTTAACGAAATATCCTGCCCTTGATTAAAGATGATAGGTTTCAAATAAGTCTTCCTAGCCTCTAAAATATCAATTCTTGACTTATTAAGTAGGTGGGCATCATAACCACTCAAGGTAAATTCAACTATCAAATCATCCAGTTGTAACTTGAATACATCATCATCTGTGTTGAGCCTACTTGTCCTAATAAATTGTGATTTTACCACACTTCTGAAAATATGTGGAGCGTGCATACTACTGTAATGTAAATATTTACAACAGCTAACTTCCTTCTTATAAACAGAAGTATTAAGAATTCCATCATTCAGCTGGATTTTTACATCTAAGTAACACATAGTATTTTCAGAAACTTGCATTTTAAATTTCAAATAATCAGTTGTGGAGTTCAAATAGTCAACAAAAACATCCAGATCATGAAGTGTACCATTCCAAACAATTAAACAGTCATCAACAAATCTTTGATAAAAACTAATATAGGTAGAAAGATTCCTATTACTATACAGATGTTTATGTTCCCATTGGTAAAGGACTAGGTTAGCGTATGTGTTAGCCACTGAGGTACCCATAGCTATTCCTGTTAACTGTAAATATAAAGTTTCGTTAAACATAAAAATATTATTTTTCAAAACAACATCCATAAGACAGCAGATGTTGTCAATGGATTTGAAGTCAGGGTTAGGTTGTGTTATTAAAAATTCCCTCAGAAGCTCAAGTCCGGCATCATTAGGAATGACGGTAAATAAGGATATGATATCTAAGCTAACTAAATAATGTCTTTTAGTTTTTATATCAGACTCATTTCTAGTATACCATTGCTGTAGCTTACATAACAAATCATGTGTATGTTTCAGGATGGTATTACAATTAAGTAGATGTGGTTGTAACTGTTTGTGCAAGTAAACTGAAACCGGTTCTGTAATCCAGCCTCCACCTGAGACGATAGGTCTCATTGGTGGGTTATCCATAGACTTATGTATTTTTGGGATACCATACAAATGAGGTATCAAAGGACAAGGTACAGTTAGAAAATGAAACAAATCAAGGTCGATGTCACCATTAAGCTGAAGTTCAAATATTACCATGTTGACATAACTCACACATTTCTTTACATCAGCATGTGTAACTATTTTAAATGCCATCTCATCATTCAAAAGTAGAGAAACAGCTGAAAAATATTTATCTCGGTCCATAATAACAGGCATACCACCTTTGTCCGCTTGCTTTATTACAATGTCATTATTATTTTGTAGACTTTTTAATGCTTCATACTCTGCAAAAGTCAGATTAAAGTTCTTATTCCTCATGGGCCGTAGGTATAATTCTCTTATTTGTAGTTCACACACATCATGAAATGCATTCAATATGGGTGCATTAAGTGGAATAAAAGTACTTCGTCGTTTTAGACTGTCTCCCATTGAGTTAGATTTACCAAACATTAGTTTTAAACTCAAGTTACGAACAAACAACTTTAAATCAGTTAAAGCAGACACAACATTATCACTACAGGATGGTATAAATTTAAATCCTTTATCTAAGAGAGAGATGAGCAGGATTTAACTCAAAAGATGATAAATTTAATGCCACAACTACTTGCGACTTACTTTGTTGAGTCCTAAAGGGCTCTCGTTTTTACGTTTGTTTGCTATGGTTGCCTGTGTTGCATACGACCTTGCAGGTGAACCTCTAGACCTGGGTGATCTATTCACGACGGTTTCAGCGTGCTCCAGTTGGAATCGTTTATTAGTTAAATTTAAAGTTAGTTGTTGTGTCTTTTTAATAGCCATATTTTTATCATATATATTATCTTTTTAAGACATGTGATAAGTTTCCTGGTTTAAATCAGTTCTTAAGCATTAAACCTGTGTTAAAGGTAAGGCAAAATAGAAGCTAATTGCTATTAATTGGATTTTTTTCATAGACACTTCTGCATATAACTCCTGAATGTAATTTAAGTTTTTAACTTTTTCATCTGTGTGTAAAATCCAGCTATTAGTTTTAGGAAATAGATGTTGTCTGACTTGTAAGCATGATCTAGTTTATAGTAAGCACTGTTTCTTTAAATTTTTACAAAGCGCTCTATGTAATGAATGATGTAATTGTATCACATGACTGTTTAAAACTTTTAAAAGTGTACTGTTTGGTGTATGAATGCTTGACCTGAAGGAGCATTTTTTGCGAAAACATTTTTACTTGTCATTAAGGCATATCGTTTATCAGTGAATCAATGCCCACTGTGTATGTACATTACCTGTAGTTATTTCTGATACTTGTCTCTTAATACGTCTTACTGGGTGTAGTGCTATTGCTAGACACATCTAACATTTGCCAGAGAAAAAAAAAAAAAAACAGAAATAAGTAAATCCTTTGTACTATAAAAGATTAGTATCCACATTCATATTTCATACAGAATAAAACAGCCAACCATAAGACCTGGGTGAAATCACAAATCAGTGAAGACAAAGGGTGGCAAACTGCCATGAAAGAAACATTCCACCCCACAAGGTCAGATTTGTGAATCACAACTAATCTGATATCCTACTACAGTTGACATATTAACAGTCAGCATAGGGATTTGTTTTTCTTTATTCAGAAACTCCAATGCAATTTAAGTTGTTTTATTTTCAAAGAAGATAAAAAAAGTGAAGGTTTTCATCTGGTTTGCACATGTTTGTAGAAAGCAGCATAAAATCAACTGTCAGGATAAGCAAACTCACAGACACCTGGTCTGCTTGTCTAAGCTACTAGGATAGCACAGCATAGCATAGCATACATGCTTATGGATTCGGAAGATGCTAGAAAAAGCAGAAGAGCTCAAAAGCAAGATGTGCAACTATAAGCGCAGGAAACTCATAATGAGTAAAATGCTTGCAAAGTAATTTTAAGATCTTCATGCAGAGCTAGTCATATTTGTACCAAAAGTCCAAAAGCACATATAGTACTACACAGTACAAACAGCATGGGGTTTTAAGAGAGCATATTGCCTGCCTAAAACTGATAACATTTACTAACATTTGCTATGGCCCACACCATCTCTTCCTTTGAGGAAGTGAGAGAAAAGTCTGATGGGAAGACTATTCAAAAATGTTCTGGGCAATGATCTGATTCAGGGTGGTATCTTAGAACCACATAGATAGCGTCTGCTATAGGCATATATTCTTGCATTCTGGTGATTGTGATTATGGGAGGATTAACACACATATGTGATGGTGGGTAGCAAGCTCACTCCTCACCTGTGATGGTGGATGGTGGGATGAGTTCTCTTCTGTGGTGGATGACAGAATCAATGTTCATCTGTGATGGTGGATAGCAGGATTAGTGCTCGTCTGAGATGGTGGATGGTGAGATCAGTTCTCTTCTGTGATGGATGACAGAATCAATGTTAATCTGTAATGGTGGATAGCAGGATTAGTGCTCGTCTGAGATGGTAGATGGCGATATCAGTGCTTGTCTGTGATGGCAGACAGTGGGATCGGTCTTCATCTGCAAAGTAGGAAGGTGGGATCAGTGCTAGCCTGTGACAGTGGATGGTGTGCCAAGTGCTCATTTCTAATAATGGACTGTGGGATCTGCATTCAACACATGACTGAAGATGGTGGGAGCAGTGCTTGTCTTATGGCAGATGGGAGAATCACTGCTTGACATATAACACAGTGAACAGCCTTTTTCATTGTATTCAGCATTCACTGATCTAAAGGAAACATTTTCCAGGCTGGTAAGAAAAGGGAGAGTCCATGTCCAACCTCTTTCTATGAAGATGGCTGGTGAGAAGTCACCGAAAGAGTCAGGACTCTGTACAGAATGAGATCTCACCTAAGAATAGTTACTCTTTCCCGTTTAAGGACTTCTGTCTTTGGATTGTTGCTGTATACACTAATGCTGGTGCTGGTTCTCATTTCTACAGCACTGCCCTTAGAGGATATATAATCTTTAATAGCAGCTAAGGTTTCTCCCATTTTCTGCAGTCTGATTACTATCACTTCAGCTTCTTCTTCTTTCAGCTTTTCCTGGCTAAGAATTGCCACAGTGGATCACCTGTCCGCTCATTGATTGGCAGTAGAGTTTTACAGTGTTGAGTTGCCAGCACGGCGCCCAACCTTCCACAGAAGGCACACACATGCACGCACTCACACCTAGGGCCAATTTAGAGTGTCCAATCCACCTACAACATATCTTTGGGATGTGGGAAGAAACCGTAGCATCCAGAGGAAACCCACGAGACCACAGGGAGGAAATGCAGACTCCACACAGAAGGCACCCCAGCTGAAGATCAAACCGGAGAGCCTCTTGCTGTGAGGTGACAATGCTAACCGCTGCACCATCGTGACCGCCCCATTATTATCACTTCAGCCTTGTTTCCAAAATGACCAGACTCCAGAAAATTTTCTGTTAATGACTGAAGTCATCTTCAAATTTAGACAGTGTACCTCAAGGCTGTTTGAAAACCTGAGAAGATATTCCAGTTGGTCTCTCCTGTGTTGCACATTTTGGGGAGTGCTCCAGGCTCACAAGGATGAAAATGCCTGACAGTAAAATGCAAAACCAGATTCTGTATAGCTAGCAAAACTGATAAAAGCTAGATTTTTTTTTTAATCTGACAGTTTATAAAAGATCTAAAAAGGAGAGCAAGAAGTGCTCAAAAACAACAGTGTCTTAAGTTTTGTTGAAGACAGAACTGAGAACAATGGAATTCTGCATGAAGCAGAAAGATAACTGTTCTTTTGCTGTTTCAAAGAACTACTCAGAATAAAGTACCTATGTATGATTGAAGTTGTTCCTTTTTTATGTGAAGGAAAAATGTTACGAAAAGGACTAAGTCAGGGGAAGACTGGATGCTATTTACAAACAAACTCAACAGCGGCCTACAAAAGGGAAACTGCTATAATGAAAGACTGGTTTTTACTTCTAGCTTCTTAATGAAGTTTCCTAAAGACTACAAATAATGAAGACACCTGTGTGCTTTTATAAGACTTGCCTGTTGTGCAGTATGTGTCATACCCCACAGGGCTAAGAACATGGCAGAGTTAACACCTCACAAAGTGACAACTCTGTAACACGACTCTCCCATCTCATTAACCTGTTCACATCCTGATCTGACAAGGGCTGTTGGTACTCTTTGAAATAGAAATGTACTGCAAAGAACATAAAGCCATGTCTGACTAAGAAAGGCATTCCTTCCTACCTCATTAAAACATGATACAAAAGACTAAAATAAAAGCACAATAATAAAACAATGGGTTTCTTTACTTAGTGAAGACAGAACAACTCTATATTGGTCAATACACATCTTTTATCAATTAAAAGTGATTTTTTTTTTCATCATAAAATGTTCAAATTAACCTGCATGGTAGTTAAAATATTAGTTTGTGAATCTACAAGCAAGGCTGAGGTTGGACTATAAGTGGAAGAATCAACTATCTTACCTGACACTGCGGTAAAGTTTGATGCCAAAAGCAACAGCATAAAGCTAAACTGCCAACATTAGATCTTATAACATTTCAAGAAATTATTATATCGCTGGAGATAATAGAGAGGGGTGATAGTCCTAAATTAGAAGGCATTACAACTGAAACTGTGGGTATAAACATCAAAACCACTGTTGGTTCTCTTACATACAGTTAAGGAAGGGAACCAGGCCTAGTCAAAAGGGAAAGTAATTCTGGAAAGACAGCCATAGGGGTGGGAGGAATGGCTACAGCTACTAAACTGGTGAAAAAGTCTAATTTTTTTTAAGTATTTCTTTGTCATTATTTTTTGTTTATTCCTCACTTTTTTCATCAGGCTAGTCCTTGTGTATTTTCTTTTAAATGTTCTTTTTTCCTATCTTTTAATGGAGAAAAGGAATGCAAAACTGATGGGTAATGTGGAGAACTCTACTCTACTTTGCTGACAGACCTCCATACTGGGTCTTGTAATGGTGTTAAATAACTGTTCACAACAATCTCCAGCATGCTGATTAAAATAAGTGTAGGTCATACAGGCTAGATATAAGGACAACAAAAAGCTTTGAAAAAAATAAATCCTACACTGAAAAGATGACTTTCTAAAAAAATCTACTGAAAAAAATAAAAAGCTGTCCTACATGCATAGACCATAGAGATTATGTGAAAAGAATGTTATGAATGTGCATTTCATGATGGTCTGGGGATGGTCAAGAAGTGTACGGCAGTTAATACAAAGGACTAAGGCTATGAGCCATTAATGAGCTGCTTCCTATAGACCAGTGTTTGATTCCTGCAGCCTCCATTTGCCTCCATTTACTAGAGTGCTCCCGGGCTGAGCCTGAAAATGGTTCATGCAGTACTCTGCATCAATTAAATAAAAATAATATACTAAAACTGAGGGGGTGCAGTATTAGGCCTGCTAAAAATGTTTAGATGAGATCATGCCAGATATTAGTTCCGTATGAGCCTCTCAAGATCCATAATTTCATTCTTTCAATCAGTATTTTTTGACAATATGATGATCACATAATGTTCTAATGAATTATAGAACAGCAATTCTAGATAAGTCAGTGTAAAATTGTATGAGTGCTAAAAATATACTTACAACTTTTCCAAGTATGTTAATTTCACTGATGAGACAACACAGCAATATTAACACACAAAGCTATATAACATTAATCATATAACCAAACAGAACATCCCAAGCAACCCTCTTTTGCAAACACTGAGTATCCTGAAACAAACTGTTGACCAAAGTTAGGTCTGCTAAAAGACAGGCACTAACAGCTGTTAGGTAGGAAGGATAATTCTTAATTGTTGTTAATATCTGATTATGTGACTGAATCACTGCAGAAACACAGTTTAAATGGGCACTGATCATTTAATGAATTATGTATATTCACTTTCTTTGTTACAGCAGTTGACAATCTCAAATTAAACATAAGGTTCATTAAAAATGTCATGCCAACCATCCAAACTGACAGAACAGATTTTTTTTTATTTCTCACATTACAAGAGTATTCACAAAGCAGCATTGTTGAAAAAACTTGTAAAATAAAAAGCCCCACTAAGAATATAATATAGAATTATTAAAGTTTTGTTACACTTAAAAAGAAGGTGGTCAGCAGCAGTATTTCCTTGTCTCCGGTTATCTTAGTATGGCTTTTTGTTTTACAAGTTTTGATTTACCATATATATCAGTCCTTTGATTTTGCATTGCTGAATAAACACTGCAAAAAAAACATTTTAGGATCAATGCAAAAACTGGAAGGACTTGCCTGAATGTTTTCATGGAACCAGCCTCTGAGGCTGTTGGATCAGAGGTACTGACTGCCCCTGGCTGCTGATAGTATCTGAGATAATATTCCACAAAAGCATGCAGTGAAGTATCATTACGATGATGCTGCTAATACTCAAGTAAATGTATAAAGGGGGGAACACCAGGTGGGCAACAGCATGGAAGTTTAAAATAATACCTCTTTCACCTTAGATAAACATCAAGTATGAGTAATTACAGCCTTTTATTCCATTAGTTATGCAGTTGGCAAGCCTCGAGAGAACAGACTAATTTGGTAAATGGGCAAGTACGAATCGCAGGTCACTATATGTAAACATGGCCTGGACTATTTACATGACACATTCCAATACTCTCAAGTGTCAAACAGTAAATCTAAATGAAGAAAATAATACAATTACTCTTCTATACCAGTACAATATACTTCATAATTCAAAACATGACATCACAGCATACAAAAACATGACATCGCAGCATACAAAAACAGGACATTGCAATTTAAAACTGATTAAATAACCCTTCTGTGGAGAGAAAAAAAAGGAGAGGTCAGAGATGGCATCAGGATCTTTCAATGACTATAAAGAATGGAAGAGAAATGTTGGTGTTGTAGCCTAGGCTAATGTTTAAAACAAATGCAGTAAGTTTTGAATAGGGAATGGGCTTTAATCCTATTGTTAATAGAAAAGTTAAATGGTTATACACATAAACAATAAAGGACAGGGATGGAAACATAATTTAGTACTTGGGAATAATACACCATGTATCAAAGAGGAGAAACTGAAAAAAGCCTTAAACAAAATCAAAAAACATTAGCTTTATGGAACATGATACAAAAATCAGAAATGACATTGTTAGATATTTTACAATCCTTTTAAAAAGATTATGTGGGGATAAGCAGCAATGGTTCTGATTCATAAAAAAAGGGAAGTTATGTCAAATTCAGGTAATTACTGACCCATCAGTTTAACATGTATAAGTGTTTAAAGCCAGCACCCTGGCATACAGGGATAAAGCCCTAACTATATGCCAGGTAACTGGGGTTTGACTGTCTGAGATGCTGGCAGGGTGGGATGGGCAGGCCCATCCTGGGGGGAGGTAGCACGACTAAGGTGATCCCAGAGGGGAGGCATGGTCCATAGAGGGGAGAATCCCTGAGATGTAAGTAGGTGAATGTACAGGGAGTGGGAATGGGAAACTAGGGACAGGTCACATAGATAAATTCCACAGCTGAAGCAGTGACAGCAAAATCCCTCCATATGCCCTTAAGATCTAGACCACCTCAAGCCCAGATTCAGAGTTAGTCTAGGGTTATGATGAGGAACTGGTAGACCTAGTGTTGGATGACAGCATTGGGATAAATGCCATAAGAATGATGCAAGGGAGCTAAAAAAAAAAAAAACAATTATGGCTGCAAACTTTGAAAGGTATTCAAAGAATGGATGGTTCCCTTATAGGTTCATAGGAGGTTACTGGGCTGATGGACCTAGGGCCCTTACAAGCCTTGCCAAGTTCAACCCTTGTTCTCTTAAGGGTCTAGAGATATGGTCTATATTATACGCAGATCTAAATCAGCACTGACTGCCCCTATCCAAGAGGGACATTGGTAAACCCCCTGAGGTGAATTTGCAGTTTACCATCCAATTGTCCAAGTTATGCTTGAAAAGTGTTAACAAGGGGCCTCTGTTTAACTTGTAATGGAAGTTTATTCCAGAGTAGGGCAAACTCTGGGAAACATATCTGTCGCTTCAGCAAGTCCTGTTGATGTCACAAGCTAGGTTAAGGTCCCTAGAGAGAGTGAATTGTGTACCATTTGACTTACGAATGTGCAGAATTTCCATTAAGGCAGGATCCCAGATTGCTCTGTATGCAAGGTACAGGTCTCCTCTGAGTAGTCTATACAATACAGAGTGCAGTGACAGTGATTTCAGTCTGTCCACATAAGACGTGCTAAAGACCCGGGATTTTCTTTGTGAGGAACCTCTGAGGTCTGTCCAGTTCCTGCAGGTACCTGTTTAGGTAAATACCAAAGGAAGCATAGTACTTTATTACTGGCCTGATGAGGGAAGAGTACAGAGAGGGTTATAACCTCTTTTGTTCTGGAAACTATGCCCTTGCTTATGAAATGAGCAACAAAGAAGGCCTTCCTTACCATCGTGAAGACATGGTGATCAAAAGTAAGGTTGCTGTCAACCAGGGTGTGATTGTCTTGTCTTCTAGAAAGACACAGGGTCATAAAGGTAAGGTCTTGTTTTACAAAATATATTTTTTTCTTTTCTTGCTGCTTTTCTTCTCTGCCTGCAAACCATAAGCCTCCAACTAATGGTCTCACGACCACCTACACCCCTATTATAAAAGATATTTCAGCATCCACTGGCAGGGATGACAACCAACTGAAGAGAGTTTAATCTAGGCAACCACAGAGGGTGATGAATTTCACTTTGACCCTAACACCATTCTGACGGTTGACATATGCTCTCATTTTTGCAAGGTCCAAATGTACTATGAGCACAGTTCATATACGCCAGGATACCACAGATGAAGTTTTATAACTCTAGGTACAAATTGTTGGCCTACCACATTGTATGCAGCGCACCACACTCTTCAGTTAATGCTGACACTGCAAATGACCTGCCTGCCTCTTGCTCTCCTTGGCAGCTGCAGTGCCCAGCAGTGCTAAACATTCCAGAGTCATCTGGAGTGAAATTAAGCTTTTATTTCTCTGTACCTAAAAGCCAGTTCTGGTTCATGAACCTGGCAGCACACTTTGAAAAAGTAACTTCTGGCAGAAATGACTGCCTGGAAATCATACAACATATCTTGATTTAGTAAAATCATTATACATGATCCTGTGTGTGAGTATACCAGATAAGCCAACGCAGTTGAAAATCTTCTGATATATAATCAAATGAATCAAAAACTGGTTACTTTGTAAAACAGACACAATAACAGTGGGGGTGGGAAGGAGAATAGCTTTAGATACTGCACATATGACCAGTGGAGTGCAGAGCTCTATGGTGGGCTTTTTACTAGCAGGTGTCTTATTTTAAAAGGTAATAGCAGGTAGCAAAACACAGATTAATGCAAGCAGGGAAACACTTTTACCTCCACCACAGACCCTCTGGGTATACGTGTTTGGTCTAACATCAGTCATATTCAATGTAACAAAATACAGTATCCTATTCTATAGGAAGAATATTGTGTGAAGTTTGACTGTAAAACTCATGGTTATATATACTCAAAATGACTACTGTCTTGAGGGACCCAAGTACATTTACAGATGGCACTCTTAGCCTTGAGCAAATGACTCCACAGTAGTTTGAAAGATGTGCGGGGCAGCTCATTAAAAACTAAAGGGAGTACTAAGATGATCAAAGAAATATTTATCCTTCTGCATGAGAAGCTGATTCAGGGAATTATACAGTACAATGCAGGCTTTCTGTACTTACATAATGGTGCACCTTGCACGCCTACAAAACATTCAGAACTTTCTTACAAAGAAAATAATGTAGCTACAAAATACAAGCTGGACAAGTTAGTTAAGGAAACTCTCAATGTAATCAGCACTGCATAGGCTCCTAAGGAGGGTATATCTACAGGTGGTCAAGATTACATTCCCTGAGAATCAACTACCTGAATCACAAGGCACAAAGGAGCAGACTGCCAAAGATTGGTTTTCTACAGCAAATCACTGCCTGTGTGGTTACTAAGTGTGTACCGGCAGTGTTTCCTTTGTCTTGGGAAATTTCTCCATTCTTTGCATTTGTGCAACTGTGGAATTGTTATATATAAGTTTAGGGGGCTCAAGGGGTTTGCCCACCACATGGGGGTAGAGGGGGCCAGCCATCGTGTAAAAAAAAAAATAAAAAAAATGCCACTGCTTAAGTTTTCATTCTTGTGGTATTTCAGGCATTTGCACTCAGAATTGTGGTTCCTTGGCATCTTGACAGACACGGTTTTATTGTGCATCCCCTAAGAAGTGATCTGTGTCCATTCTTTAATGTACAGTTGGCTCTGATTCTTCTTGGAACACTGTATTTAGATTCCTACAATTCTTGGGGCTAATATGAAGTCACATAACTTGTTAGAGAAACTAAACAATGAAAAAAACAGCATCTACCCCTTATTATGGACAAAATACCAGTCCTGATTAAATAATACGTCAGTCAACTATGAAAAAATCAAGAAGGTTACTATTTATATAAACTCAACACTGAATTACAGATCGTATACCTTACCAAAAATCTTTGCTCTTATTAAATATTCACTGTTAGCTCATAGGTTTTATCACAATATCTGATCCTTGTATCTCTTCCCAGACCACACTTCAGACAGAACTGCAGGCTGTTCTTTACGTAGCTCTGTAATAATATACATGTGATGAGGCTTATGTGGCTCTGTAATAATACACACGTGACGAGGCTTATGTGGCTCTATAATAACACAGACATGACGAGGCTTAGGTGGCTCTGTAATAATACACACGTGACGAGGCTTATGTGGCTCTGTAATAATACACACATGATGACATAAGTTTAGCCATTAGCTTCAACTGCAAAACTCAAGGACTCCTCTGATGATGCAACTATTTCGAATTAGGCAATGCCTTATTCTGCAAAGTGTAGAGTAAATCTTCACTCGTTTACTCAGTCAAATACATAACTGTGTGAGGGTGCCACAGGTCTGGGCGTAAGCTATAGATGGACTGGGAAGATGTACTATGGTGTTATAAGAAAACAAGCCCTAACCTGATCTCAGAATAGCAGTGAGACTGGCTATGACTTCCTCACAAACTCAGGGTCTGGTGGTTTCCTACTAGGAGGGGACTTTGTCTCCATGCAGTGATGAATTAACAAGCTATACAATACATTTAGAGATAGCTGGTACTGCAAATCTGAGAAAAGTAGGGGCAAAGTTGTACTTAGTAAGACAAATGTTATTAAATTGTGAATTTTCAATAAAATGCATGACAAGTGCTGAAGTACTTCAGTTACACTGCAAAACAGATGATGCATAAAGGATTTTTTGTACAGTTTATTATATATGATCACCACATTTTGGAAAAGTAGGTCATATAAGGTTACACATAGGAAGACCAACATGGGAGTCCAGCAGAAGACACCAATTGCAGCTTTTCACATGAAGTGGCTTATTCTACATATTGGTTTATTTAATGGCACTTAATATAACACATCACTCCTGCAGGAGCTCCTCTGAATGAACAAGCTGACCAAATGTTCTAAACCTTTTAACATCAGAAAATATTTCAGTTTGTTAATTAATTACTCTCTTCAGCTAGCACAGATTGTCACAATGTCATCATTCAGGACATGTGGAGGTGAAGAGTACATGACAGCTGTGCTAGTCACTCTATCAGCCAGGGAGTGGTGGAGATGATAGCCACAATGGCACTTACCACAACAGCAGCATAGGATCATGCCTGCTACTCTTCTGGTTTGCGTTCTGGAGGGCAGTCACAAAAATGCACTGAGTTCTAATGAATGTAATGAGATGACAGCTGTAGTATAAGCCAATTCAATATTAGGAAAGGTAGAGTACACTGTAACTTATCACTCCCTCATGGTAGGGTGAATAACTCATTCATACATGAGGAGTAATATATACATGAAAAGGTCATGCACAGACACAAACCAGACAAAGTAAGGACGGAAACTAGAAGGATAACACTGTGAAAGCTTTCATAGGTCAAAGGTACAATTATAGACTAGTCCAAGCACCCAATGTTAATATGCCAAGGACACCCTCAGCATGCTGTTAGACTTAGACAGTTAAATGCAATCCAGCATCTAACAGGTAACAGGATAGCCATGAAAGCTGATCCAAATGATCTGACAGGCACTTCGTTTATTCATAAGACCTAGTTATATGGGAAAGATGGCTTTGTTTTTTGGCTGAAATGTGTCTCTATTTACAGAAACTAAGGTGCCAAGATCAAAATGCAACTGAGTAATGCAGGAGGACTTATCCAATGGCAGTATCCACTCCTCTGTATGAGCAGAAGACAAGAGTTTGCAAGTCATTTTGTTTATTTACCATCCACCAACTAGTTAAAAGTTACTCCTACTTGAAGTTAGAGGAATCTTTAGTGATATCAAGCATTACTCACTCAAAAAACAATTCTTGGAGATTTTAACAAATATGATGATGGACTTTCTTTTGCTGGTGAAAACCTCTTATTGCTTATGATTGTACAGTGCATAAAACAGATGAGTCTCATAAGAGCAAATAATCACAGACTGTTGTGTGACCTGTGAGGAAGGACAGTATACAGGCTGTTATGCAACCTAATAGCTAAAAATAGCAACTAAAGAAAGGATGACTGGAATGTTTACAAACAGAAAATCTGAATGTGTCTAGCACAACTGACACTGTGAAAATATGCAAGTCCAAAATGTGTGAGGCAAGTGTATGAAACTGAGACACTGGCAGTCCAAAATAATATAGGAAAGCAAAATTTAATGTGAAACGCTTTTCGTTTATGTAAAATAGTAAACTTCACCAGACATTAAAAAAACTCTCATTGAACTCTAAATACATTAAAATTTTGCGCCAATCTAAACCCAGGAAATGATGTCATCAGCAACAAAAATTCATCCCACTAGACCTTTTCATACATAAAAAGCAATATACATATATTTATTCAATAAAAAACTATTTTTAAAGCATTTAAATATTAAGTTGATGAAATAAAAAATTAAGATGATGAAATAAAAAAGTTGTACATGCATAATTGAGCAACAGTGTTATAAATATAATACATATTATAAATATATCAAACAAAATAGAAACCAGTATTTAAATATATTTATATATATATATATATATATATATATATATATATATATATATATATATATATATAAGATTATGGTGATGAATTCAGGCAAAATATTTTGTTAAACTACAGGTAACTATTATAAACAAATTGATTGGTGCTATCTGCTTAATGCCTTTAATTTTAAAATACTATTAATATTACAAAGATCATTTAACCCTGGCCAGGCATAAGAATACAAAATTAACTGCCAAATGAGTTCAGCTTTTTCTAGTTGTAATTCCCATGGACCACCCCTGTCATTACAAACAATTTGCTGTAAAACACAAAACTTGAAGTCATGATTATTGAACTCATGGACATGCTTAGCTAACACATTATTAAGAACTTCCTTCCTTATTGCATGTACATGCTCATAAATTCTTTCCTTTAACATTCTGGTGCTTTTTCCAATATAAAATGCCAAACACATCAGGCATAACGCTGCATAAACAACTCCTTTTGAATTACAATTATCTTTGCCTTTCATAGTATACCTTTTTCCTTTTATTTTGAAAAATTTACCCTGAGGAATGTACCTACAATATTTACACATGCCACATTTATTCATAATTCCTATTTGTCTATTTAATGAATGACAATGTTTACCTTTTTCAAGTAGATGTTTCAAATTACTTCCCCTCCTTGCTACCATTTTAAACCCTTGCATGAATTTCATTAAAATCTGCGCATCATCATTAATGACTGTCCAATATTTCAACATAACAGCTTTTATTTCGCAAAAAGTGTGCATTAAAAGTTATTAGACTGACTGACCCCTTTATTTATTAGAAAAGTTTCTATAGCCTGTATACCTTCCTCATGAGAGATCATCGAAAATAAATCTTTAATATCTACTGTTAAGAACAAACTATGTTCAGAATATTCCTTTTTGCTGATCAACTCCAGAAAATGTCATGAGTCCTTGCAAATTTCACGGCATTTAGTTAAGTACTTTTTTAAGTTGTTGTCAAGAAATTTTGCGCATGCATAAGTAATGGAATCACGTCCATCCACTATTGGACATAGTGGAGGATTATTCTCATTCTTATGCACCTTGGGTGCTCTAAAAATAGTGGTTATGGTGGGAGAAATGATATTTAAATAATTATAGATGTCAATATCTGTTCTATTTTTAAGAAATATGTCATTAAGCATCATGTGTATTCTCCTGTAAGCTATATTTAATTCATTTTTACTAACCTCGACATGTATCCATATTCAGAATACTAAACATTATTTTGTTATAATCAAAAGTAAACATGATTACCAATCCCCCTCCCTTGTCCGGTTTCATTATTCTTAATGACTGTTGCATAAGAAATGACAAAATATCCCTTTCATCCATTGTCAAATTATCATTACAATATTTCCTGTTATATTAAATCAAGTTTGCACATTTTTTCATATATTGAAAGCAATGGATGTAATGGAGGGTTGAATGTGCTATAGACATGAAATTAATCTTGAGCATAATCACCTGTATCGGTACTATCACCAAAGAAAATTTGAAAATTAAGTTTTCTTAAAATTATTTTCAGATCAATTAATACCTCAGCCAAACATGGCCGTTTTACTGGAACAAAGGTAAACCCTTTACTTAATATATCAACCATCACTTCAGCAATACTGGTTCCAGAAAAATTGTACACTTTAAAATCTTTCATAGCATTATATACAATTAGTGGTACCGCATCAGATTGATTGTTATAACCAACATTGTTGAGCTCTGTAAAACTATCATTAGAAATGCCTTCATTTACATTTAATTGTATTTTCTCCCTATGCCTCGATGGTGAAACCCTCCCCTCCTCTGTTTCTGTCTTGAAGGTGTGTAAAAATCCTGATTGGCCGTCCAGTTATTATTGCTATTTAAATTGTAATTGTTACGATTTTTAATCCTCTCAGATCTTCTGAGAGGTGGAAATTGTTCCTCATATAAATTGAATTCCGCCCCCTCCTGTTCCTCCTGCAGGACATCATTAGATGCTATATACTGTTGCTGGACCTGACTCTGATAATTATTTCTGTCAATTTTTTTTGCATTTCCCACTTTTGATCTAGCCCTAGGTGATTCTGGGTATGCCTGACCCTTACTGTAATGCTGGTTGTCCCTTAGCAGTTTATTTTGCTTCTTTCATTTTAATTCAGACAAAATATGTTCTATACTTACATAAATTCTCTGGTGTTCATACTTATATCTATTATAACTGCTTTCAGCTTGAAGCTGCTTTTCTAAGTTGTTACATTTTACAATACATCCACTTCCTTTGTATTATGTTTGATCAGCATCTCTAATAAGTCAAAACCATGTCAATCAGTCCTGAAGCGTAACGCCATATGCGCAAGTCTTTTGGAACAACTTTGATTTTTATACAGTCCTTCAAATAAATGTTTTCCACTTGCAATTTCTTTAACTTAAATAATTTTAAATCAAGTTGTTGCAACAATCTCTTAATAGTTGACCCCTCAGTCTAAGTTTGTGAATTTGTCTCAATATTGGTTTGCTCCTCCACCAACCATTCATTCAATGGTGGTGGTGTCCAAAAACAGAACTACCTTGTCTATACTGTTCGTCATGTTCATTATTGAGCAAAAAATTGTCATTAAAACCATTGCTCTCATAATGGACTATAGCAGGATTTATTATGTTGGATGTTATCATACCTGCTGCCAGGCTATCATCAAAACCCGGGAGTGAGGGTTGTCATTGTCCCATTAATAATAAAATCCATATCCTCAGATTGCTGCATATCACAGCATGTGCGAGAGGAATTGATGTCCATGTTGATATTATCCAAAACAATGCGCTGACTGGCATCATTATGCTGTGTGAAGGAAGCAGCAGCCTGTTGTTGTTGTACCAAACATAAAGCTGCCTTATTGGTATTAAAATGCAAGCCGTTCTCATAACCATGATTAATAGCTGCTTCCGGTTGTTCTTTACTTTGCGGTTGCTGTGTGGTATGCGAGCTGGCCGTATTCTGTTGTGACAAAGCTGAATTACTGGCACTTCTCATTTCATCTACCATAACAGCCAAACCTTCCACACATTGAGTAAATCCTTCTAAGAGGCCCATAAGCGTATCAAGGGGTTGCTGAGAATCCTGACCATATGACAACTGCGATCCACTTTCCATGTTATATGAGCCGCCAAAACACAAAAAACTACTAAATAACAATAAAATGAAATAAACTGCGAAAATGAGGCACTAGGAGTCCAAAATAATATAGGAAAGCAAATTTTAATGTGAAGCCCTTTTCATTTACATGAAATAGTAAACTTCATCAGACATGAAAAAAAACTCTCTGAACTCTTTAAATACATTAAAATTTTGGTGCCAATCTAAACCCAAGAAATGATGTCATCAGCAATAAAAATTCATCTTACTAGATCTTTTTATACATAAAAAACAATATACATATATTTTTCAATAAAAAAATTTTTAAAAGCATTTAAATATTAAGTTGATGAAATAAAAAAGTTGCACATACATAATTGAGCAACAATGATACAAATATAATGCATATTATACATATACCAAACAAAATAGGAACCAGTATTTAAATATATTAAAAAATATATATACATGATGAATTCAGGGAAAATATTTTTGTTAAACTAAAAGGAAACTATTATAAAGGAATTGATTGGTGTTTTCTGCTTAATGCCTTTAATTTTAAAATACTATTAATATTACAAAGATCATTTAACCCTGGCCAGGCACAAGAATACAAAGTTAACCGCCAAATTAGTTCAGCTTTTTCTAGTTATAATTCCCATGGACTACCCCTATCATTACAAACAATTTGCTGTAAAACACAAAACTTGAAGTCATGATTATTGAACGCATGGACACGCTTAGCCAACACATTAAGAACTTCCTTCCTTATTGCATATACATGCTCAAAAATTCTCTCCTTTAACATTCTGGAGTTTCTTCCAATATAAAATGCTGAACACATTTGGCATAACGCTGCATAAACAGCTCCTTTTGAGTTACAATTATGTTTGCCTTTCATAATATACCTTTTTCCTTTTATTTCAAAAAACTGACCCTGATGAATGTACCTACAATTCTTACAAATGCCACATGTATTCATAATTCCCATTTGTCTATTTAATGAATGACTATGTTTACCTTTTTGAAGCAGATTTTTAAGTTTATAGGCACAGGCGCCGGAAGCTGTCATAGACTGGGGGGGGGGGTGGAGGGTGACAGGGGCACTTAGTGAACTAAAAAGGGTAATTGTTTTGTAACTATTTGCTACCACAACATAGGTTCACTTGGAGGACATTTTAAGCTTAGCCAATTCCCTTTTGGTGCTTGAATTAACATTTTCTGATTGGTCTTAGCTATCCCATGGCTGATAACTGTATATTAGGCCTAGTGAGAACTGTGATCATACCATAGATAATTTGAGGAGGCCATGTAACGGATGCAGCATTTAGGAACTGCCTCTATCCATTAGTGGCATGAGGGGAAATCCTGGAGTACATTTTCTATTACCCATCCTTAGAGCCAAGTTGCATTTGAATATGGACGGATGAGCTTTGCTTTATTTTTATGGATAGTCTGTCCTGGAACAGTGGTAGCCTCTGTAATATATATCCATCTCTCCACAACATTCAGTTTAGATACCTGGACTGAGTATTTCTGATGCCATTTGACTTGCTGATGTTCAGTATTATGATCTGTATTATGTCGGAGGATGCTTTGTATGCCAGACATGTCACCTCTAAGCACTCAGTAGGATACTGAGTATAGTAATAAATCTTTGAGGTGGTCCATGCAAGACCTATTGTTTAGGACTTGTATCCTTTTAGTAAGGTATCTCTGAAGGTATTCCAATTGTTGCATGGGGCTGGACAGGTACATACCAAAGTGGGCATTATACAAAATGATTGACATGAGAGCTTTGTAAAGGGGGACAACAACATCTCTACATCTAGCCACAATCAATTTGTTTATAAGTTGTGCAATACAGAAAGGCTTTCTTATGACTCTGGGCACATGTTGGTCAAATGTTAGGTCACTGTACACACAAGTTCCCAAATGCCAAATAATTGGATCAGTTCTCAGAGGGCATTATCATGATTTTGACACCAGTTATTATTTGGGACAACCCTTCCTTCATGATGGTTAAGTCATTTGGGGATTCAATAACTTCTCCTAGCTTGCAGTCATCTCAAACTTAGCTGGCCAAAGCTCTTTGGTATTTCCTTTTACTTTTGAGATGTATATGCCAAACAGAAAAAGTCTCAGTACCGGACCCTGGGGGACTCCATTGGTGACTGGTCTCTTCCCCTGTTTTGATCTCCTGCATCATGTGAGCCAAGTTGACAATGCAGCTGGTGATGTAAGTGTTTGCTCCTACATTATTCATCTTTTTACTATACCTGAGTAGGGGATTGTATCAAAAGGCTTGGCCAGGTCACGGTAATGTGGTGTGAACTGTTTTACCTTCATCCATTGCTTTGGTAACAAGAGTAAAGCTTAAAATCTGTCCCATGATTATGAGCCTTTCACACTTTCCTCTGGGCTGTTTTCAAACACATTTTTAGGGCCATGCAAACATGTATACATTCCTTGATTCACCTTCCTGATTGTATTAAATTATATTCCTTGTATAATACAGCAAACTTGTTAGACTTAAGTTAGAGTGCATTTTAAATTTATCGTTTGAACATTTTTCCAGTAGGCAATGAAGCAAAATGAATACACCAATAATGACAAAACTGCCCTATTCAGAACATTTCCATGATAACAGTGTACTTCCACACACAATTGCATTTTAAATTTATTGTTTGAACATTTTTCCAGTAGGCAATGAAGCAAAATGCATGCACCAATAATGACAAAACTGCCCTGTTCAGAACATTTCCATGGTAACAGTCTACTTCCACACACAACTGCATTTTAAATTTATTGTTTGAACATTTTTCCAGTAGGCAATGAAGCAAAACGCATGCACCAATAATGACAAAACTGCACTATTCAGAACATTTCCATGATTAACAGTCTACTTCTATACACAATATATAAATACAGAATCACAGTAGAGTGTAAGCCCTAGGCATGTTGAACTTACTTTCAGTTGGGGGGAGGCCAAAAACCAGGGACAAATTTTAAACATTGCGTGCATAATTTTGGAAAGTTGCTTGCATAAAATGTTGTTACCACCATGCATTTCTCTGCCAAGTCTTGAACCCAGAAACCTGTGCACTACAGTCAGAGCAACATACCACTAAGCTAAACCAGCAGTTTCTTGAAAAACAGGAAGACAAACTTAAATGGCTATCATATCATTTAGTGAATTCAATTCTCACTTCTCACCTTAGCTCTCAACCTCTTAGCACAAAAATACAGAACAAAGCCAATAATGGGGGAATACAGCCCCAAAATAGGGACACATTCCAAATACTGATTTCATAACCTTAGAAAATTGCTAGAATAAAATGTTTTACCACTCCTGCAAACCAGAGGAACAGAACAAAACTGTGAGGCATAAATTCACATGTGATGGTTGCTAGGGACATTAGGCTCCTTTTACCTGTACCCAAGGTACAGAGTTTGAGCCTGATAACCTCTAACCACCAGAGGTATCCTGCTGGGGACACACACGCGCACACACACAGACACACAAAAGTGGGAGGGCTCCCCTCCCCCAGTGCTCTATGGTTCCGGCGCCCATGTTCATAGGTAGGTACTAGGCTATCGGCCCTAAGCCTATACAAGCCTAGCTAAAAAGGTACCCTGGCTTTCACCACCCAAGAAAATTATTTTCCTCTGCCTCTGTTGAGCAGAGCCACAGAGGTGATCTCCGGGGTGAATTTCCTCAATCATCAAGATTTTTCTTGAAGAGTGCTAATGTGGAGCTTTGTTTGATATAGATTTGTAGTTTGTTCCAGAGTATGGGAAGTCTCTGGAACAGAAATCTATCCCTCCAGCATGTTCTGTTTGTTGTGGTGACAAAGTTTAGGTCCCTAGAGTGTGTAGCTCGGAGGGACTTAGATTTCTTTCAGTGGAGCATGTCCAACAGCTCTGGGTTTGACACAGCTTTGCATGTTAGGCAGGGAAATGCCACTGAGTAGGTGATATGCAATGGAGTAAAGCTGGAGTTTTTTGAGATGGTCTGCATAGGGCATCTATTTGAGGCCAGTAATCCTCTTTGTGAGGTATTTCTGTGGGCTTTCCAGTTGTTGTAGATGTCTTGTGTGGTACATACCAAAAGGGGCATTGTACTCTATAATGGGTCTAATGAGTGACGAGTAAAGGAGGACAATGACCTCTTTTTTCCTGGATGAGAAACCTTTTGTGATGAGGTGTGCCACGTAGAAGTATTTCCTGACTACTGTGGTGATTTGATTATCAAGGGAGAGACTACTGTCCACCTGTGTCCGAAGGTCTCATCACACTTTCAGTGTTAAGTAGACTACCACATATGTGGTAGCTCATGGGTACAGAGTTTTTCCAAAGGGGATGATAATGCACTTTTTGGGACTGAGCTGGAGGCCATGGCTTTGACACCAGGCATCTGTCTCAGTGAGGCCCTTTTGTAGTATGTCCACATCGTTAGGAGTTTCAATTATGGCTACTAGTTTGCAGTCATCTGTGAACTTCATTAGCCAAAGACCATCTGTGTTAGCCTGTACTTCAGAAAAGTAGATACCAAACAGGAGTGGACCCTGGACTGAACCCTGTGGTACTCCACTTGTCACTGGTCTGAAGTCGGATTTGGAGTCTGCTACTTTCACAGTGTGGGTTCTGTCAGTGAGCCAGTTGGCAACCCATCTTGTGACATAGGGATTTATACCTAGTTTAGTGAGTTTACCTATAATTCCAGAGTGGGGGATGGTGTCAAAAGCCTTGGCGAGATCTAGATAGGCTGTGTGAACCACCTTACCCTCGTCTACGGCTTTGGTGACTGCTTCAAAGAAGTCTATCAAGTATGGGAGACATGATATGCCTTTTACATACCCTAACTGGGTGGGGTCTACAATTTGGAGATTACCAATGTCTTTGTTTATAAGTTCCATGATGATACGTTCCATGGTATTGCAGACCAGGCTCATTAGGTTAATGGGGCGGTAGTTCCAGGTGTCCGTGGTGGCTTCCCCTTTGTGGAGTGGGGATAACCGTCACTGTGCGCCTATCAGTGGGCACAAAGCCTGAGTTGAGGCTGTCACTGAACATGCTGCTTAGGTGGGTTGCCAGTTCATTCTGTAGTTCATGTAGAACACAGCCTGGGATGTTGTCAGGTCCCATGGATGCTGTATTTTTGGCTTTGGAGAGTGTGGTTTTTACCTGTGCAGCCATGATTACAGGAACTTTGCATTCATCCGGTATAGAGATGGGCCATTTAGGGGGTGAGAGGGGGGTAAATTTAGCACTGAACCTATCTGCCAGGATGTTGGCAATATCAGTTGATTCTGTATATTTAGTGCCATTGTGCTGCAACTCAGAGCAGATCTGAGTGTTGCCACTGAGATTCTTGACATAGCTATAGAATGCTTTGTGGTTGTCTTTAGAATCCGTGGCGATTTTGTTTTCGTAACTAGCTTTGGAGGATTTTATGAGGGATGTCAGCTTCTTACTGAGGCTGACCAAGGACTTCCTCCAATCAAGGGATTCTACTCTTTTGCAACAGTTTCTTTCTTCTGTTGTAGAGTTTGTTTATGGCAGGGGACCACCATATTGGCTTCCTTTTTTTGGAGAATAGCATCTTGGTTTTGTTAGGGATAGCACGATCCATGCACTCATGTAAGCGCTTATAAAGTGCATTTTTGTAGGATTCAGCAGTTGTACCTCTATTGTCCGTCTGTATGGGTGTCATGAAGTCTGCCACTTCTGTCTTAAGAAGCATGAAGTTGGCTTTGGAAAATTCTTTTACGGCGGTTTCCCTAATGGGGGGGGGTATGAATGTGTAGGCTGATTAGTTTGTGGTAGGATCTGACTAACGAGGAAATGACCTCTGGTGTGGAACACCGTTCGCCCATGTTGGTAATGACCAGGTCTAGGGTATTGCTACCCCTGATGGGGGTGTGGATATGTTGATTCAAGGCATTGGAATTTATGAATTTCAGAAAACGTTGAGCAAAAGAGCTGGTATATGAGTAGTTTTCCCAGTTAATGGTGCGGTAGTTGAAATCGCCCATTATTAGGGTGTTGGGTTGTATCCTAATAGTTTCCAGTGTATCAAGAAATGAGAAGTGGGAATCCTGGGGGATCTGTAGCAAGTTACAATTTGGATTGAAGTCTTGCTTAGAGTTAGTTGCACTTGGATAATCTCAGATGCATTATGCTGAGCAACTAGCCTGGAGGTGTGGATATCCCTAATGAATATGGACACACCTCTGCCTTTAGTGTTTTGGTCTAAGTCAGGTGGCCGAAAGGTGTGGTATGAATTATAGCCTGGTAATGCAGGGATGCTCTCTGGAGCCTTGAACCAGGTCTCAGTCACTGCATAGATGTCAATGTTCTCCATGTAAAGGAGTGGCTCGAGTGAATGCATTTTGAGGTTTAGACTTCTAGCATTGAGTAGCATTACCCTCAGATTTTGCTTGCTTGTACCTGTTACTGTGGTGAATTTGTCATTTGAACCTTGCCTAAAAAAGGCACTATACGGGTGGCAAGAGCCTTAGCCAGTATCCGGAATCCCAAGGGCAACAGGTGCAGGCCATCTCTGGTAAATGACACCAGAAGTATAACAAATTGTTGAGGTCGGTCATTTTGTCCTTGTACTGTGGTATCATTCTGGGTGATGGCAGAATGCTACTCAAAGCTAGGGTCATACCTGCCTGGGCTACAAGATTGGAGAGCTCTTCCATTTCTCTTTTCATGTAGTCCAGGGAGGTAAGTCTCAGGTCATTCACACCAACATGGACAATGACAGAGTCATATTTGTACTACTTGTGGAGTGACCTGAGTGCGTGCATTATGTGGTGGATCATGGCACCGACAGGCAGCTGACAGTAACTTTCTCCTTGTTTAGCCTTGTGAGTGGAACATCAGTGTGCCTGACTACAGAGTCACCTATGACTAGAGTGTTGGGTACGTTGTAATGCCTTATGGGCTGTGGTTGAGTGGCACACTGAGTTTGTGGGCTGTGTGTCATTTGGGCTGTGTTGGGGGGTGGAGATGGCTTGCATTTCTGCTTTGGAGGTCTCTATTGCTTGAGCAGAATTTTATTGAGAGTCTCCGCAAATTTAGGTGTGTGTTTTGTGCTGCTATGTGTGTGTTTTGGTGGTGTAGGTTTTGAGGGGCTATGTGATGAGTGTGGTGTAGTGCAAGTGTTTACCTTCTCCTCTTGACTGTCTAGTCCAGTCTTGGGTGAAGAGAGCTTTGCTTCCAGTTTGGTTATATAAGTGCATCTCTGAAAGGTTGTAGTGTTGGGTGGTAGGAGGAGGGGGGTTGTCTGTGTACATGAGGTTATTGCAACATTGCCCCAAGATGCCCAGATTCATCAGGTAGACAGGAGAAAACACCAGAAGCTGACCCTTAGACATGCCTGGATGGGTGCTTATTTATTAAGTACTAAAAACTGTTTTCCTCTAGACAAGTGAGGAAAGTTGAGTGCTGTAGTAATTTGTAGCTTATTTACTAATTACAACGAGTTCTGAACAAGTGCTAAGCTCAAAGAAACCAATTTGAGTGCTAAAACTACAAAACTGGCTAGTTCTATGGGAAAATTTGAAGAGCAGACTTTATGGCACCGGGAATAATTTAACCCTAACTAAGCGGAGATACATAAAGTGTATTTTTTTAATATAACAGTAGCAAATGATTTAAACAAATTAACCAATAAAAAGCTAAAAACTGAGCCCCATTCCAGCAGTCTTCGATCAGACAAGTTCTAACTGCACACTCCTGCCACTAGGGTGCAGGGGAACCTTCTCCAAAAATGATGGTCCTGAATAGTGCTCAAGTTATACAAACAAAGATAGATTCAGCAGGTCTGAATTTAGTCTATGCTACAGCAAACAAGGCGTACCGATTTCAGAAAGAAACAGTTCAAATAAGCAGGCACAATAAGCCTTTAACCAGAAACTCCTAGCTCAGAAGGGCAGAAGCTACCCTCTTCTCCCACAAGAGTGCAGACCACACCTTCTTAATGCAAAATAACTGGCCTGAAGCCCAAGTGCTTAAACCAGAACTGATACACTTTTAGAATAACAGACACTAAGCCTTCAATCAGCAATTCCCAACTTAGAAGGATTTAAGCTACCTGTCCTGCCACAACAGTGCAGACCACAAACCTTCTTAATGTAAAACAACTGGTCTGAAGCCCAAGTGCTTCACCCAAAGGCTTAGAATAAAAGTTACAATTTAATCAGGCTACTAACAAGCAGCAATAAATGCATCGGAATAAATGCAATAAAGTAGGAAGAAACACAAATACAGTAAAAGCAGATGAATAAAATGCAATTTTTGATATATATATATATATATATATATATAAACAATAGAAAATGAGCAAACTGATTTAAACAAATTACCCAATTAACCAGTAAGAAAGCTCAAACCTGAGCCCTGTTCCAGCAATCTTCAATCAGACAAGTTCTACCTTCACACTCCTCTCACTAGGGTTCAGGGGAACCTTCTCCAAAAAAGATGGCCTGGATTAGTGCTCAGGTTATACAAACAAAGCTAGATTCAGCATGCATGAATCTAGTCTATGCTACAGCAAACATGGCGCACCAATTTCAGAAAGAAACAGTTCAAATAGGCAGGCACAATAATCCTTCAACCAGAAATTCCCAGCTCAGAAGGGCAGAATCTAACCTCTCCTCCCACAAGAGTGCAGACCACAAACCTTCTTAATGTACAATAACTGGCCTGAAACCCAAGTGCTTAAACCAGAACTAATACACTTTTAGAATAAAAGACACTGAGCCTTCAATCAGCAATACCCAACTTACAAGGATGTAAGCTACCTGTCCTGCCACAACAGTGCAGACCGTAAACATTCTTAATGTAAAACCACTTGTCTGAAGCCCAAGTGCCTAAATCAAAAGTTTTAGAATCACAGTTACAATTTAATCAGGCTACTACCAAGCAGTAATAAATGCAGAAGAATAAATCCAATTGAGTAATTTTAAGAAGAGGCAAAAGCAAAATAAAGTGCATTTTTTTAGTAAAGTGCAAGGAGAGAGGAAGGAGGAGCAGAAGAAAAATTCAAGGTTAAGAACCTAAGTGGGCTGGCCTTCTCAAATGTTCTTTCTGTATTACGCAGAGTGAACACCAGACTGGGAGGGGTGTCCCAGATGAAATTTACAGTAGGGGCGGGCAACTGCAAAGCCACCAACTATAATGCCACTACAAGAATAGGGTGGGAGTGAGGGGAAAAAAACAGTTTAAGGACAGATAAGAAACATAAAACAATGCCAGAAAATATATAAAATAATTCAGTCAGGCAAAATTAAGACAATGCAGAACTCAGAAAGGTTAAAATGCCAAGAAATATACTTATCAATCAGCAATATATTTCCAGATTGTTTGAGAATCACACTTCAGCCAGAACACCAGGAGTTTCCAACAGTGTATACAAGAATTTACAAACAGAAACTATTTTTAAATCAGCAAGTTTTGAAGTAATCAGATAACACAAAAGCTGTTGGATCAGTTTTATAAACTCCACCCCAGGAATAGGGGGGGGGGGGGCAATTTCAGGACAGATGAGAAACATAAAACAATGCCAGAAAATATATAAAATAATTCAGTCAGACAAACAATAATTAAATCAGGCAAAATTAAGACAATGTACAACTCTGAAAGGTAAAAACGCCAAGAATATACTTTTTCAAATTACTTCCCCTCCTTGCTACCATTTTAAACCATTGCACCAATTTCATTCTAATCTGCGCATCATCATCAATGACTGTCCAAGTTTTCAACATAACATCTTTTATTTCATAAAAGTGTGCATTAAAAGTTGTTATAAATAATGTAGAGGTGTCAAGATGACTCACTTTTGTTGGTGGCATTTGGTCAACTTCTTCATAATTTAAAATAGGTACAAAATGACCATTTAACCTCTTAGTTTTAACTTCTTCATATAAATCATAATATATGGTTAGGATATCCTCTTTTTTTAAACATACTGATCAAATTATTACATTCTATGTCAAAAGCCATGTACAATGTACCAGCGCACATCCAACAATTAATAAAAAAGCTGCAGTAAAAGGACAGTTTGTCCGAGCCGCCAAAATGGTGAGTTTGGATATGGATTTTTGACAAAGAATGTAATAATTTGATCAATATGTTTAAAAAAAGAGGATATCCTGACCATATATATGATTTATATGAATAAGTTAAAACCATGAGGTTAAATGGTCATTTTGTACATATTTTAAATTATGAAGAAGTTGACCAAATGGCACCAACATAAGAGAGTCATCTTGACACCTCTACATTATTTATAACAACTTTTAATACACACTTTTACGAAATAAAAGCTGTTATGTTGAAAAACTGGACAGTCATTGATGATGATGCACAGATTAGAATGCAATTCGTGCAAGGGTTTAAAATGGTAGCAAGGAGAGGAAGTAATTTGAAACATCTACTTGAAAAAGGTAAACAGTCATTCATTAAATAGACAAATAGGAATAATGAATAAATGTGGAATGTGTAAGTATTGTAGGTACATTCATCAGGGTGAATTTTTCGAAATAAAAGGAAAAAGGTATACTATGAAAGGCAAACATAATTGTAACTCAAAATTAGTTGTTTATGCAGCGTTATGCCAAATGTGTTTGAAATTTTATATTGAAAAAACACCAGAATGTTAAAGGAAAGAATTTATGAGCATGTATATGCAATAAGGAAGGAAGTTCTTAATAATGCATTGGCTAAGCATGTCCATGAGTTCAATAATCATGACTTCAAGTTTTGTGTTTTACAGCAAATTGTTTGTAATGATAGGGGTGGTCTATGGGAATTACAACTAGAAAAAGCTGAACTCATTTGGCAGTTAACTTTGCATTCTTATGCCTGGCCTGGGTTAAATGATCTTTGTAATATTAATATTATTTTAAAATTAGAGGCATTAAGCAGATAGCACCAATCAATTCCTTTATAATAGTTACCTGTAGTTTAACAAAAATATTTTGCCTGAATTCATCACCATAATCTTTATATATATATATATATATATATATATATATATATATATATATATATATATATATGTATATTGTTTTTTATGTATAAAAAGATCTAGTAGGATGAATTTTTATTGCTGATGACATCGTTTCCTGGGTTTAGATTGGCGCCAAAATTTTAATGTATTTAAAGAGTTCAGTGAGAGTTTTTTTCATGTCTGATGAAGTTTACTATTTTATGTAAATGAAAAGCGCTTCACATTAAATTTAGCTTTCCTATATTATTTTGGACTTCCAGTGTCTCATTTTCGCAGTTTGTTTATTTCATTTTATTGTTAAGTGCATGAAGTTAAAAAGGGTGGTATAAGAACTGGGTAAGGACCACGCTGATATGACTGTGGATCAAATGGAAGGTCAGTAGTAGGTGGGGTGTAATTCACAATGAGGTTAGACTTGCACAGAACTATCACTGTCATGGTGTTTGCCTCGGTCTCAAAGATGCAAAGACACCTTTAGTTGGGGGTCCGTGTTTTCCTCAGGAATATTTAACAGTGGTAAGTCAAGATATTTGTGTGTGTGTTTGTGGGTGTATGACTGATGCATTACAATTTGTTTGTGCATGCTTAATGAGTTTTCTCCAATTTGAGTTCTGGTTTAGCATTTTCAGCCTTTATGCAGCACTGTAACCCTCTGTGGTGTAAACACTGTCTCTAGGTGATTTTGCCACAAATTACGTATCATTTTTTTCTTTTTTTTTTCTTATTGGTTTCAACAGATTTAACTGTCCCAGAATTTTGCTGTTTGACAGTTACCTGCCATATATTACTGCCAGGTTCCAACTTTCCTTCCCAAAGTTGAAGACTCACAGATGAGGGTTGAGACAGGTACTGAAAGCCATTTTTGCCATCCTTCATTCATTATCCAGTGCATGCTGAGATATATCCAAGTCGGTGAGTGAGCACACTATCAGTGATTATCTCCTGATGCCTGTGTAATGCCCTATGCAGTCTTGTTCTGTAGTTTTGCTGTTCTCAGACAGCACTTCCCCTTGTATTTCCCTGGCCATCAATGATGTGCACTGTTTGCTAGTTAAGTGATGGATTACCTTAAATTGTTCTCTACAATTTTATATTTAACCTTTTGTTCCACAGCATGTGCTACCTATTATGCTGGGATGCATTTTCCTCACTAACAGTATAAATATATGTTCTGCATTTTTAATAAAATCCTTTATAAAATGTGGTTTCCCTTATGCGGGCATCTTTGAAGTTTATCCCTTGGGGATGTTAACATGGGCATAATGTGGGAAAGTATCCAGAGACTAACAGATGCACCTGTGGGCCTATTAAAGTCTATGGACATATTATTTATTTATTTATTTACAGTTTGATGAGCGGGGATGTCCACTGGGCTCAAAGAGCCCGTTTTCAGTGGAGGCCCTGGGAGAAAAGCTCCATGTTACAAAGTTTAGATACAATATAGAACAAAAGAACAATTTACAGTTAAAGTTCATGTTAGAGAGCAGGTGTAGATTCTTAGGTACATAGTACAAATTTGATATTTACAATATGTACATATGTGTAGTAGCCTATAGATCATAGCTAGAGAGGCTAGTAATCATAGCTGGAGAGGGGTTTAGAGGTGGAGAGAGACTTATAGGACTAGGTGGGGAGAATGCAGTTGCATTTTCTGTTCAAGGTAGGAATGTAACAGATTTAAAGTTTTCAAAATTTGCACAGGTCTTTAGAGAGGAAGGAAGAGAATTCCATTTTTTTGCTATGGAAAAGGATAGCAGGAGTTGACCAGCAGTGCAATTGGGTTTTTGGACACAGATTAGGTTTTGGTGAGTAGATCTGAGAGTTCCCTGAGGGGTGTAGGGGAGAAGGATGTTGCATAGAGCAGGGCACTTAGAGGGTTGAAAGATTAGTTTGTGGGCTGTGGTAATCTGAAGATAGTCTAGACAGTTGGAGTGTTCAAGCCAGTGTAACAAATTAAGGGCAATACAGTCATGGGAGGAGTATTTGGCTTTGGTGACAAATTTAGAAATCTTATAATCCACAATCCGGGCAGTGAAAGGCAGCACACAAGTTGCTGGAAGAAGTATAAAGAATTTATTGATTTTAACGCCACAAACGTGACAAGTACATGCATTTTCGTCCAAGTAACCCTCAGACTTCCTCAGAACAATCACTGAAACACCATATTAATTGATAATTTATACACACTTCAATTAAATAAATTAATTGGTAATTAAAAGATTAAAGGCGCAGGTTTAAAATCAAAATAAAATACAAAGTTGTAAACACTGAAAAATCATGTTTTTTCATAGGAATATAAAACAATACTATGAACTTGAATAATACATAGATGTCCAAACACAAGAAATATTTTATATCAAACACTGAGTAGTTGGATGTAGCTATAAAACCAAAAATGTGAAAATGTATTATGAAAAATTCTGTTCAGTTAGAGGTTACACTAGGAAGGAAAACTGCATATTCCATTTTAGGTATGGGAGGCAGCTTTTCTAACCAACACGGCTCAAGGATTTTCAATGAGACAGGTTACAATAGGGCATGTGTCACTAATTTTAGTACCAATGCCCACCAAATCAAAAACATTGTGTTAAGAGAATGGGACAAGTTCTCAGACTTTACAGATTTACCTAACTTGAAAGGTAAATCAATCAAGGTGGTGTTCAGGAAGGGACAAAACATTAAAAATATTCTTGAATCAGTCAGATATGACAATGTTTTTACCCACAGAACGAAGGGCACCTTTAAATGTGGGGCCTGCAATCAATGTTCTTATATTTCTAACAAAGAATAGATTGTTTTATCATGCAGGCAAAGGACCTTAACTGCCAAAACTTATACCAACTGTAATTCCCAGGGCCTTGTTTATTTGGTTACCTGTAGTTGTTGTGACAGTTTCTACGTTGGCAAAACTGAGAGACAGTTAAAACGTAGAATATATGAACATATGAATGACGTCAGTAAATGTAATGTTAATAATGCATTATACAAACATACTATAACACATTCTAATGCCAACTTTTCCTTTTTTGTGTTAGAAACTGTCTCTAAGGAATTAAGAGTGGGGCCCTGGGAACACAGGTTGGAGTATAGAGAAACTTTTTGGCAGATATTTTTGGAATCTAACAAATCCCCTGGTCTCAATGACCATATTTCACTGGTACCTTTACTTAAATTGAGGGCAGCAAAATTATAGGATTCATTTAAATATGGTAGAATTTCTATAATTATTATATTTTTATGCATTTGAACAGGAGTTTTAATATTCAATAATGTTAACATTTGGTTTTTGAAAGTGTTATATTTATTATATTTATATAAGTTTTGTAAAAATGTTTTTCATAACACATTTTCACATTTTTGGTTTTATAGCTACATCCAACTACTTAGTGTTTGATATAAAATATTTATTTTGTTTGGACATCTATGTATTATTCAAGTTCATAGTATTGTTTTACATTCCTATGAAAATCCATGATTTTTCAGTATTTACAACTTTGTATTTTATTTTGATTTTAAACCTGTGCCTTTAATCTTTTAATTATCAATTAATTTATTTAATCGAGGTGTGTATAAATTATCAATTAATAAGGTGTTTCAGTGATTGTTCTGAGGGAGTCTGAGGGTTACTTGGCCGAAAACGTGTGTATTTTTCATGTTTGTGGCGTTAAAATCAATAAATTCTTTATACTTTTTCCAGCAACTTGTGTGGTGCCTTTCGCTGTCTGGATTGTGGATTATTAGTTTTTTTTTGTTCTGGACTGACTCTCCCTGTGGTTTTTAAATTTAGAAATCTTATAACAGACTTCCAATTTTGAAGTGAGTGTGGCAGATAAGTTAGTTATTAGAGGAGCGCCATACATTAGTGAGGGGAGTAGATAGGTAGTGGCAAGTGTTTGTCTGGTGGAAGGAGAGAGAAAGTGGATGTTCCTGTATAGCATACCAAGTTTTATATGGGTTTTCTTAATGTTTTGCTGGATGTGAGTGTCGAATTTCCGGTCTTCATCAATAGTGATCCCAAGTATTTTGGCAAAGGGAACAACCTCTATAGTGGAGTTATTTTGGCTAATGACTTGGAATTAATTTTTATCAAGAGGGGAAGCTTTTTTTTTTTTTCAAAACAGGTTTATTGTTTTAACATATAAGAGAAATATCATAAAAGAGGGGAAGCTTTTGAGGGAGAGAATAATAGCATTTTGGATTTATTGGCATTTAGTGAGAGGTGATTCTGAAGCATCCAATTTTCAGTGGTTGAGAAAGCAGCTTGGGTCAGTGTCTGAAGCTCTGGGAGGTTGGTGGCACTGCAGATTAATGTGGAATCGTCTGCATATTGTACAATTTTGGCATTGGGTATGGCTTTGTGGAAATTGTTAACAAAGCTGTTAAACAGCATCGGACCGAGTATGGATCCCTGTGGAACCCCAGTGGGGGTGGGAAGGAAGGTTGAGGTGCCTGTCCCCCATTTTACAGCTTGATATCTATTGGAGAGGTAGCTAGAGAACCAAGATAAGGTATTCTGGGAGAGATTAAGGTCGGAGAGATGGTTTAGGAGATGGGTATGGGAGATGGTATTGAATTCCTTGGACAGATCTAGAAGAACAGTAGAAACTATTTTTCCAGAGTCCCGGGCATGATTTATTGTCTCTAGGAAGGAGAGAAGTGCAGTGGTTGTACTATGACCTGGATAGAAGCCGTGTTGGATTGGAGTGATTAGCTGGTTATTGGCTAAGAATGGCATGAGCTGAATGTGAATGCATTTTTCTAGTAGTTTGGAAACTTGGGAGAGGATGGCTATGGGGTGGAAGTTGGAGATGTTATTGTTTTTGCTTCCTTTATGGAGAGGTAGAATGAAGGCAGTGTGCCATAGTTTGGGAACATAAGATTCTAGCATGGATCTATTGAACAGGATCCTAATGGGAAGAGTGATACCATCTGCGGCTATTTTTAGGAAGGAGGATGGGATATTGTCTAGGGCACTGGAGTAAGGTTTTAATTTGGAGAGTATTTTTTTTATATAGGATGCTGAGATGAGTTTAAGGTTGAATATAGGTGGAGGGTTGGGGGTGGAGGGTGTTGTAGGTGGTGGTGACGAAAGGGTGGCTTGAGGGGAAGGGTTATTGTTAGGGAAGGTTTTGGTCAGTTCAACTATGGAGTTAGTGAAGAAGTAGTTGAATAGAGAGGCTATTTCAGATTTGCTGGTGTCAGGGCAGGAGTTGCTTTTGGTACCTGTGTTGAGAAGAGAATTAATGGAGCTCCAGAATTGTTTTGGGCTTTTAGATTGGTTAGATTGGAGTTTAATATAGTAGGTCTGATGATTTGTTTTTTAGCAAGGTTGTGGAGTTGTTTATATTTAAGAAAAGTTTCAGGCTGCTTGTTTTGGTGGTATGTTTTCCAGGATTTGTCTCTTTGTAGCATAATTTTTTTGGTATCTTTGGTTAGCCAAGGAGCGGATTTGGTTTTTACTCTTTTTGTTCTTGGTGGCGTTAAGGAGTTGAGGATGTTTAAGGAGGAGGAGTTGAAAAATTCTACGGCATTATCTAGTGGAAGGGTTTTTAGTGGGTTCCAATTTGTTTCAGGAAGATAGAGAAGGTTAGTTGGGTCAAAGTTTGTGAGGTTACGTGTGTGGATGACGTGGTCTAGGTGAGGAGAGGAGTGGGTAGCTCGGTAGATAAATACTGGCAAGTGGTCTCCTATTGGGTCAGGTGTGATGCCAGAGTTTAAGATTTTATTGGGATGGGAAGCTAGGCTCCAGTCTAGTGTGTATCTGGGGGTTAGTTTTATTGGGCCTGGTGATGGAGTTAGTAATTTGTGTATAGTTAAACAGATTGATGGATATGGTGTGACTGGAGTTATTGATTTTATTCAAATCGATGTTTACGTCTCCAAGTATATAGGTCTCCTGCTTAATATTGGTCAAGGTCCAGAGGAGTATGTCCTCTAGAGTAGTGGTGTTACCAGAGAGGATATAGAGAGCAATGATACAAATGCTTTTGCGGTTATTTACGTTTAGCAGGCCTCCAAACATTACCCCTACAATGACATTTATGTGGGCTGCTCCTTAATAAAAAGTTGACAAAACTTTTCATTAAGAAACTGTCCGTATAAAACAGGAATAACAAAAGGGAAAATGCATTATAGCACTTAAGCTACTGAGAGCCATGATGCATTTACAGACCTTGGAGGAACACTAAATTCTGTAAAATCATCTTCAAACCTGGGCAGAATTTGGGTTCTTTTTATCTTAAAGATCACGAAGGACCAAACCATTCACCCATTTTCTTCCCAGCCCATAGGGGGACTACTACAGATTTGCAGAGATGGCCTGCAAATAGATGTTGACATATCATTTTCTTTTCAATGAAAGCCAGGGATTTTTTTTTTTTTTTACCTTGATAGGTTATGCGTATACCAGACCACTAAGGATTAAAAAGTGTAATCTTAAACCTGCTATTAGGTTCTAATCTCAACTTTTAGTGGTAGATCTTAACACTGATTCAGCTTAGTTCACAGCTACCATGTATTACTTCAGCAATGCTATTTACTGAACTATTTTTAAAGTACCTTGTTTTTTAAAAAGGGTGTTAAAAATATTCATGACTTTTACTGTCTAAAGGCATTACTTCAGGTGTTCATGTCATTCACAAAATAAAGGCTCTTTTAAGTAAAAACTTGTAGACGGGTGTAAGTACCATAGAAAAGGCAAACTAGTGGTCGTCAGAAAATATGACTGCTGAAAGTTAAGCTCAGAAATATAAGGTTAATAATAAAAATGGTATAACCACCATAAGACAATCATGATGAAGCCAAGAATTCAGCAAGTTAGCCCCTTTCACTCAAATTGCAAAAAACAAAACAAAACAAAAACAATTAAGACAAGATCAAGACCACTTAGGAGCTCTGATAAATTTTTGTTACAGATTCATAAACCTAAAAAAAATGTAGGACCGAACCTATACAGTTACTCACGGCCCACCATTCAATAGAATAACTATCCCACGAGCCTGAGAAGCATACTGCAGGTCTACAAATTTAAAATATCTCTCAAAGAATATCTAAACCACACCTGGATATGTCACTGTAACCACCCCATCTGAATCCAGTTGTTTCTCCATCTCTCCTCTTCTTCTTTATTACTCTTTCCTTCCCTACTCTAACTATCTTCTTTTACTCTCTGTTTTCTTTCTCCAATTAACCTGCTTCTTCTACCTAATAAGCACCTGACTCTCTTCTTCTACTTCTCCTCTCTGTTCCTGACCTCCACTGTACTATCTCTTAACCTGCTACTAATATCTACTCCTCCTGTTGTCTACTATTTGTAACTGAACAATATACTTAGTCCCATTATCTATGTTTCTACATGTCTGTGCCTTCAATATGTTTATCTGCTTAACTATACTGTATATGTCTAGCTTTCTTTATTGTTATCTGATATATTTCTATTCTTACTGTATTATACACTTATTGTAACATGCATCTCTCAGTTATATTTGTACTGCTGGAGCTTTTCTCCCCGGGCTTCCACTGAAAAAGATCTTTGTCCCAGACAGTCTATCCCAGTCAACAAATGTCAAATAAATAAAAAAATAAAAAAGATGCAACCATTTTCCATGTGTTTTGCAAGTACCAATGATAAGATATTTCTTCCATTTTTTTGCCATTACTATAACAGTTTACAATGGTGACAATGTGAATTTGCTCGCGCTGACAGGAAAACAGAGCTTGATAAGCATCCCCAGATACACTGCTGCCTCTGGCAATCCTTCATGATCTGAGGATACAAAAATCAGGCTCCAAATTTCTGTTCTGCAAAGAATCTTTAAGGGGAATTTTTTATCATCAGCCACAGGAAGCAATCAACAACACTGGTTCTTGAACAATTTAGGCACACATGCAGGAATAAAATCCAACAATAAAACATCCTAACAACGTGGGATCATAAACCAGAATAGTGCTTTTGTAGATTAAGCAATATTTTATAAAATGATTATGCAAATTTAAGAAATCTGATTGGTTACTGAAGCAAAGAAATGATGACTGTACTACATAATAATATTACTTGTGTTTACATCAGCCATGGGGGGTGGGGCAGGAATAAATACTTTAGAGACGAGAATTACTATATAATAGTAATGGTAGGTTTGTGAAATGTCAAAGAGGTCTGCTTTGCTTGTGCGGTTATTACACAACAATACACATCTTGTCACATTACGGTGAATTTTGGAAGCTTTTAAATGCTGAGCAGCTCATCTGCAGAGGGAGCAATCTTGAATGGTTGAAGAGTACATATTCTCAACTTGAAAGCAGTGTTAACAATCAAGACTCCAAGTCTCTAATCTGTCCCTCTTCAGAGAACCTGACAGAAATTTAAGAAGGTGCCTCCAAACAAACCATTTTAATAAGGTTTATTGCTTGTGCCTTAAAATGCAATAAGGTGGTGAGAAAGGATCGGGGATAATTTCAAGCAGAAGGACTTCCTGATGAAAATTTTAATATGGGAGTACAGCAAAGTATGTGAACATGATAAATCAATAACATTTACCTTAATTTCAAATTATAATTCCTGTATTCAAAAATCTAGATAAAATAAACATAGCATACTTGTAAGCTTGATGACGCATGTGGATCCTGTAAATAAGTTACAAAATGTGTAACAGCTTAGTTTTTCTCACTAAACACAACCTCCTGATATCACTTCAAAACCATTAACATCCCAACCTCAATGAGCATGTAACATGCACACACACTGTTGCAGCCAACAATGCACAATAGTCACCATACATACCACTCCAAAAACCTCTGCTTCCTGCAACAGACAAAGTTCTGTCATCTGGTCAGCCATGCAACAATCACGTAATAACAGAAGTTATCAGTGACTGAGTGTGCATTTGGGGGTGGGGAATAAATTTATTCAAATATCGCAAAAGGTGCAGAAATAACTATCTATGTAATCACTGCCACAACTATCACACTCAGCTTCAATATATCAGCTCAGAACTCAGATTTGTAAACTCAAAATGCACTGTTTTTTTGCCAGGGTGTGGAATGCAGTGGTGTTAGTAGTCAGTAGCAGGTGCAATTCCAGATTCAGCCGTACAAAATGAAATGCCAGACTTTCATTCCTACTCAGTCATGAGAATCAGAATGGAACCTGTACTGCTGTGGAGTTGAGATTAAATTTATGTTCTACACTAAAAATAACTCAAATCACTTTACTGTAAACTCCATTAAACAAGCAGAGATCATGTCAAACTTAACTAAGGAAAAACATTCTGTTATAAACATCCATTATAATATGTATACACACATACACATGTTTATATATATATATATATATATATATATATATATATATATATATATATATAACTCCTAAAAAAGAACACCACCTGTCCAATTACTGCATTTCTTACCCCTCTCAAACTCTGAACCCTTTAAAGTGATAACTGGGGTAGCTAATCCTTTTAGTGGCAATGACAAGCACCCGATCCACCAGTATTAACCCCTGAAATAAAGAAAAAAATGTCTTTTTAAAATGCAGTTGCTTAAATTCCCCATCCAGCCACTGCAGTGGTACACAACTTAAATCTTTTACAATAATATGGGGGAGGGGCAAATAGAAGATGATCAGAATGCACAACTTCTTGATGACGTTCTTTTTTCACACAATGAAAATGTGAACTCTCTGTAATGTCATCGGAATGGACCTTGCAGGTAGTGCACTTGTTCATGCAGACTGCAGAAGCAGGCAGTAAGGAAAGGGCTTTCAGCCTTGTGTATCACAAAAATGGACAAGGCCTTATGTTTCTGACATCATGCTATCTCTTGGTTGCACTACAGTACTGACATTTCACACTGCTGTTCAAGCTATTCACTCCACTTACATCAGGCCCACTTTTGTTTTTGTTGCATTTCCCAACAATGTTTGCTGGATATTTAAGAATGCAGTGTTATTTTGTGTTGTGTTGTGGCAAACTCTGCAGTGCTACAATAGCAGTGTGGGGACTGATTTTACCTCTGTTTCTCTACAAAGCTGTAGCAGCAGCAACTAAAGTCATTACATCCGCATTTTAAACCGTTTCTGTTGTGTAATACAACAACCCAGGCTACCAACATTAATTACTGCATTTGCAGCTTGTGGCTGCTTTTAGCCAACACCATTTATTTTTAGTTTAGCTTGTGAGGCCTACTGTAATGGCCTTGAGCTTGCATTCTGGCATTATATGAGTAGCTTCTGATAATGAAATTTGCTGATGTGTGGAATCAGAATTAGTGCCACATTTGACTATAACATTTGGCCTATAACACTGCACAAAATCAGACTTCATGAGGCTTGTGAACGAATAACTTCTTGTAAAGAGCACTTTTCTATTATTCTGAATTTGTAACACTCAGTGTCTAAAGCTGTAGGAGTGTGATACTCAACTACTCTGACTACAGCCTTCAATTCACATGTGAAGATGCTTTAGACCACAAGTAATACTGACTTTTTTTCCTCCCTGTGTTTCTGACTCTCTCTACCTCTGCTGTTACTGTATTAATGTGGCAGTAAATGTGGCCATGGCTATTACTCTAGCCTAAGTTACTGAAATGTTTGTGTAATAATGATTTTATATGTGCAAACTTTATATGCCACTAAAAGCTTAACCCTGGATTTGGTAGTTATTAGCTTAGTCACATTCTGCCTTTTGTTTCTACCTTTCATTTTCCTGTAAACATATTATTTCCCCCCCTAGGAAACAGACCCTTTCTTTACTCATAGAACAGATGATACTGCAAATGCCTTCAGGATTCTGCTTCATGTATATTCCTTAATTACCTGTTCCCCCTCACTCTGCTGCATCCTTTGTATCCACTTGAGCCAACCCCTCCCACAATATGTTATACTTGATCCAACCCCTCCCACAATATGTTATACTTGATCCACCCCTCCTACAATATGCCATAACTACATCCACACTTCGTTTTTATGTACATTTCTGCCAAGAAAAGTTGACAAACTTCTCATCACTTTTCTGATAAACCTTAGCCCAATTGATGCTCTGAAACCCACCTTTCTTAAAATGGCTGCTATATTTGTAGCAAAAACACATTACTATATCTTTTATCTATTTTGTATCTCTGGAGTCATTCTTAGGCCACAGAAACAAACATTCATCGTAATTCTTCCCAAAACTTCTAAACTCAAGCCCCTGTCTGACCCCTTTTCAATTTGTCTACTCAAGTTAAACCTTATTGAAAAGCTGGTCCATATAGAAATGCTAGATAGAATTCATTAATAAATCAACTATACCGTCCCACTGCCAGCACAAATTCGACCCAAGGCATAGGACTACTATTGCCCTGATGACACAAGTCTAAGGGTCATCTCACATGTGCTCTTTTTTGATTTTAAGCATACCTGTGCTATCCCAAACAGAACCAAGACGCTATCCTCCAAATAAAGGAAGCCAATCTGGTGGTCCCGTGCCATAAACAAACTGTACAACAGAAGGAAGAAACCGTTGCAAAAGAGAGTAAAGTCCCATGAGTGGAGGAGCTCCCTGGTCAGCCTCAGTAAAAGCTGCGATCCCTGATAAAATCCTCCATAGCTAGTTACGAAAACAAAATCGCCACTGATACTAAAGACAGCCACAAAGAATTCTATAGCTATGTCAAGAATCTCAATGGCAACACTCAGATCTGCTATGAGTTACAGCACAATGGCACTAAATATACAGACCCAACTGATATTGCCAACATCCTGGCAGATAGGTTCAGTGTTAACTTTACCCCCCTCTTACCCCCTAAAGAGCCCATCTCAATACCGGAAGAATGCAAAGTTCCTGTAATCACAGCTGCACAGGTAAAAACCACACTCTCCAAAGCCAAGAACACAGCATCCATGGGACCAGACAATATCCCAGGCTGCATTCTACACGAACTACGGAACAAACTGACACCCAACCTGCAAAAAGTGCACTGTCATCCCCTTTGGTAAAAACTCTGTACCCATGAAAAACAACATAGGCGGTAGTATACTTAACATTGAAAGTGTGATAAGAGACCTTGGGACACAGGTGGACAGTAGTCTCTCCTTTGATAATCACATCGCCACAGTAGTCAGGAAATCCTTCTACGTGGCACACCTCATCACAAAAGATTTCTCATCCAGAAAAAAAGAGGTCATTGTTCCCCTCTACTCATCACTCATTAGACCCATTATAGAGTACAATGCCCCTTTTGGTATGTACCTCACAAGACATCTACAACAACTGGAAAGGCCGCAGAAATACCTCACAAAGAGGATTACCGACCTCAAACAGATGCCCTCATGAACCGTCTCAAAAAACTCCAGCTTTACTCCGTCGCATATCGCCTACTCAGAGGTGATCTCTACCTAACATACAAAGCTATGTCAAACCCAGAGCTGTTGGACATGCTTCACTTAACGAAATCCCAATCCCTCCGAGCTGCACGCTCTAGGGACCTAAACCTTGTCACCACAATAAACAGAACATCCCGGAGGGATAGATTCCTGTCTCAGAGACTTCCCATACTCTGGAATAAACTACCGATCTATATCAAACAAAGCTCCTCATTAGCACTCTTCAAGAAAAATCTTGATGACTGAATGGGAAATAGGAAATTCACCCCTGGGATCACCTCTGTGGCTCTGCTCGACAGTGGTACAGGAAAATAATTTTCTTGGGTGGCAAAAGCCAGGGTACCTTGTTGGCTGGGCTTGTATAGGCCCCAGGGCTGATAGCCTAGTACCTCCCTATGAACCTATGGCAGATTATATGGTACTGTTCCTTCAGGAAAGTAATACTGACATGGGAACGTAATACTGACATGGAGAAGGATACTTGCAGTGATTCAGAACTATTTTACAGGCTGAACAAGTCTGGTTACAAATCTTTTTCCATATAGGTTCATTACAGATTGGAGTTTCTCAAGTCTCTGTCTAGGGTCCCCTGTTGTTATGATTATTATATGCCTGATTTTCAGTGGTAACTGTTTTCTCACATTATCCACAGAAAACTTGGTCCTTCTCAACCAGACTGTTCTGTTCCAGATTATCTAGAATAATCTCTAATGCTCTAATTGGATTTCCTGGTTCCCAGGCAATGACTCACAAAAATAAATACTTTTAAACCAACAATACTAAAGCACTCTGTTTTCAGACACTAGTCAAAGGCTTCTGATTCCACATTTAGCTACCATTTCTGGCACACATAAATGTCCTAGTTCTTTTAGTTTTACTTTAATACCAGGCCTATGACTAGAATGTTCTGTCAAGTTTATTTCTGATTAGCTTTGCAGTTTGGGGAATTGCCAGCTTAACACTGCATACCGTTTCTAAACCCTGAGAAGAGATAAACTGTCTGAAAGAAAGTATTAATGACTAAGCTGGAATGGGCATTTCTATTCTTCTGATTTTCCTTCCGAAATCTAGCAAATGCAATTCACTCTGAATAAAACGAGGAGGGTCGTTTCCCCTAGAGTACAGAAGGGAATGTCTTTGCTTCTTGTTTTTTGTTAAGACTAGCTGCTTTTGTATAAATCAGAGGGTTATTGTTTTCTTCACCACACTAATAACACAACCTGCTCCTTGAAGACTACTGAGCTGTTCTTGCTAATAAAATCCCTGTTGTCTCTAGACTACAATTCCTGTTATCCCATGAAGATGAAGATATTTTTCTACTCCATTCCAGCATTACCCTTATTCAGGTCGCATTTTCTGGAAAGTTTTACATTCTGATCTTGGGAAAACTGTTTCAAGCACAAATTTCTAACTCACCTTGCTATACACATTCCCCTTAAATCCATCCAGAGGCACATAGAATACTGAGAAGCCTTTGAAGAACATTAAAGATGTGTATCACTGCAATGTTTACAATTATGTTGTTTTTATATTTACTACATCGTATATATTATGTACTTGGTTTTATAATACTGATCTTTATATTACTTTAAATATGCTCAGCAATTTTTCCTACCCACCACCATGGTCACATGCTCCTGTGCTTCTGGCGTATCTGCCCATCCTTGGCTTGTGTCATAACTGAAAAGGATCCATGGACCAGTTCTTGTACCCTATGAGAAAATCACTAAGAAAAAAAAAACACTTTTCTCTCTTTCACTCATTGCAGGGTCTTTCTTCTCAAACACACAATCCTTCCTGCCAAATGTATCATCCAAAGAACCAGAACGAACTCATACCCTCAGGAATGTACCTCATTATGAGTGGCACTCCTAATAATGAATCTTAAAAAAGTCTAGGTTCCACGATGAAAGCATCTGCCACACATTTACTGTTAAGAATTGTTTTTAGAAGATATCAATGATAAATAATATTGAATCATAACTCATCAAAAGAACATTTTGCAAGTATGAACAAGCAGTTATTATCCATGCTGTGAACTTTCTAGCTGAACTTATTAGTAATTGTTCCACATTTCACTCATTCATTCCACACTGACAGAGTTAGGGTTCAACATTCTGGAGTCAGGAGGAGTGTCCTCCAGATTCATAAGTTCAGTAAATTGTTCCTTCCAATACTTCATAATGTCCAAATACCAGGCCAGTGATTCACAATTCTCCTTTTTTTTTGTCCTTCTTGACGTCTCTGTCTATCTGGCCCATTAGCTCCCCATCACAGAGGTGAGTGTTAGCTAGTATAAACCATCATTCAGACAGCCATCAGCAGCAATTCAAGGTTTATCTTCTTTTTGCTTCCCAATCCCTACTGCATGCACCCGGTGAGTTGTAGGGGAGAGCATACTATGGGATGAAAATGGAGGACACCCCTCCCCTCCAAAAGAGTTATTTCCTCCAGACATTCCTGCCACACCCCTTGAGGCATGAGCAGTGAGCTTCTCAGTCTCCACCAGAAAGTTAGCACCATCCAGTGTACCCTGAAGAGTGTGCACAACTCCTCCCTTTCCCTGGGAGAGGAGAGAAGGCCATGCCCCTTCACTCCTCCTCCTCCTCGCCTAGATCCTACAGTGTTGGGGTTGCTAGCTGAACCACAGCTGCCTGTGACACAGTTGGAGATTCATCTACTGTGTCACTGAGCCAATATAGAGCTTCTCCACTCTTGTTGAAAACAGCCTAGACAATATCTTTCTTATTTATTTATTATTTATTTTACATTTCTTGACCGGGATAATCCAACTGGATACATGTCCATTTTCAGTGGAGGCCAGAGAAGAAAAGCTCCAAGATAATAATACACATTGAACATTTAGTAAATGCTAGTTTCTTATAAAACACTTTACAAAACATAACATCATTTTCAAAGTTAAACATACATAGCATTACATTCAGGTTTAAGACACAATGAGCAGCAGTTATAAAATTGACCCTTCCTGAAATGGAGTGGTAGTTAGAAGTAGTTGAAGGTAAGGCACCTAGAAAATAGAGAGGTCACTAGTCGGGGTTAGTGCAAGGACATAACCAATGAGTTTTGAAGTATTTCTCGAGTTTGTTTTTGAATTGAGTTAGTGAGGGTTCTAGGGTCAAGTCAGCTGGGAGTCTGTTCCATATTTTTCCAACAGAGTTGGTAAACAGAGAGTCCCCAGCTGAGTAGCTGGATTTGTATGTTTGAACTAGGAGTCTAGTGGATGATCGCAGTGGCCGGGTGCTGGTGTTGGGGCTGATAATATCTTTTAGTGCAGGTGTATTTGATGGTTGGTAAATGACTTTATGTGCCACTATTAGCTGATTGAACTTTAGTAGGCTTGACAGTTCAAGCCATCCTAGGCGATTTAGGTTGTGACAGTGGTGTGTCCGGTAGGCTGTGCCAGTAACAAATCTGGCAATGTGGTTATAGCAGGATGATAGTTTATTAAGATCTGTTTTGTTTAATTTGGAGAATAGAGGTGAGGCATAGAGAAGAGTTGATAGCAGATGGGAATGGGCAAGTGCAGTTCTAGCAAGTGGGGTAAGGAAAGGTTTTATTCTGTAAAGACAGCCAAGTTTTTTATTAATGGTTTTGATAGTTTGATTGATATGCACATCAAACTTCAGGTTGTTATCAACTATGACACCCAGTAGTTTAGTTTGGGCTTCTGGGGAGATGATAGTGCCATTGTTAGCAGTTATGTTGAAGGCTGGCAGGGGGGTCCTGCATGTGGGGGAGAAGACGATCAACTTAGTTTTGTTGGGGTTTAGGATTAGATGTTGATTGGAAAGCCACTTTTCCACTGTATTGAAGGTAATTTGGGATAATGTGAATAAAGTAGCTGGTGAGGTGTCAGAACAAATCAAGGTGGAGTCATCTGCATACTGAATGCAGGTAGCATCTGGGATGACTGAATGAAGGTCGCTGATAAAGATGTCACAGGCAAGTTTGCCAAAACCTGTTGGAGGCCATCTGAATGCCAATTGCCAAGGCCAAATCAACCCCTCTCACACCTGAGCTTTTACTTTGCCATCTCTTGGGGCTGCTACATTCCTGTCTTTTTGGTGCCTATATGAAAAATATGGAAACTTCCATGCTAGTATTGCATGGATGATCTTTTTCCATAACTGGCCGGCTTCTTTCAACTCTTGTGACAGTCACTGGGTGCTAGGCTTATTACAATGAGAAGGAATAACCACATGTTGCCACAGCTCTTTGATGACACCTCAACAATCAAGGCATGCCAACTACTCAGGTATACAGCAGAAGCTCTCCTCGCAGGTTTTCAGAGATGGGGTTGAACCCACCACCAGAAGTATGCCAGTCACATGAACTAGCTCCCTACCCCCTCGGCTGATCAAGCGAAGGGCAAACAAAAAACATAACTTCAGCAAAACTTGCAGGATACTGCCTTCAGACAATCCCAGCCTAATCCATGCACCCACCCGCCTCAAAAATAAATAAATAATGTTCATTCCTTCTACTGGCACACCAATCAGGTGGCCAAATGCTCAAGCCATTCTGGTCCTGTCCTCAACCCTCATTTCTCACACTTTAGTAACAAAAAAAAAAAAAAAAAAAAAAAAAAAAAAAAAAGATAATTTCTTCTTTTAAGCTGTAGCAAACAGTTACTACAGTTTATATCCTGCCTGCACTGAGCACTACGGTGCTCAAATTTTACCATAAATGCAATACTGGTTTTAATAGCTGGTATTGCAATACAAAGTGATTGGGATGGATGACTGATCATACCCCCTTAACAATTTGCACCCAGGCAGTTGTCATTCTCGCCTTGCTCTAGCTACACTACTGACCATCACACACAGAGCACTGGTTAGGCATTCCTAGGATACCTTCACTCCATTTCTGAGCTTCACTAGTCTGTCCAGCCACAGCCCCAGCTGTCAGATACAGCTCATCACTAAATGGTGATGAGTGGATAGTTTAATACTTTTCTTGATCCCAGTGTCCAGACCAAATTACCTCAAATCTGATGACACAAAAATGATATGTACTTACCATAATGATAGATCCTTCTTGTCTCATTTTTGTCTGGTTCAATCTTTTGGTTATCCAATCCAACTGGATCTAACCTCAGCACCTTTTATGAAGCTATATACCCAGGGCACTGATTCCTCCCCTTCTCAGAATTCCTTTCATTCAACCCAAGTACCTCAGATCAAGTTTGCTGACACATCACCAGCTATTACCTGGACTTAATCAAGGTAATATACATGCTAAGGACATATGAATACCCAAAGAAAGATACAGCAATCAGAGCAGTTCACAGATAGGGTCTTAGATGAGGTCTATCTGGTCACCAGGAGGAGGGAGGGAAGTTAAACCAGACAGAAATGTAACAGTACAACTCTATCATTATGGCAAGTACATAACTTTCGTATTCACTGTAGTCTATTTTTGTTCAATTCAACCTTTGAAACAAGTTCCTAAGCTGTTAAACACCCTGGTGGTAGCAAGGAAAGGTATTCCTGAGAACAGTGGAACCAACAGAAGAATGTGATCTGGACTGCACATCCAATTTATAATAGGATACAAAGGCATGGACAGTGGACCACATTGCTGCTGCACAAATGTCATCAGTGGGAACTCTATTTATGAAAGCAGTAAAAATAGCCACTGCTTTTGTAGAGTGAGCTCTTGGTTTTGTTTGTAAGGGCAAACCCAGTTTATTATAAACAAAAGGAATGCATTCTGATAGCCATTTGGATAATGTGACTTTTGATATACTTTTACCCAACTTTCATGTAGAAAAATATATGAAGAGTTGATCTGACTTTCTGAATTCCTTGGTTCTCTGTAGGTATAATCTGAGCTGCCGATGAACATCCAGCATATGCACTATATATTCCCCTTTGTTTGAGAAACTTTAAAAAAAACAAGACTAGCAAATCAAGTGACTAATTTATATTTGCGTCGGATGTCACTATGGCAGAAAGGATGAATTTGTTCTCAAGGCCACTCCCTTTTTATGAAAAACCAAATATGATGATTTGCATGATAGTGCTTGTAACTCAGAAACTTGTCTAGCAAAAGAAATTGCAACAAGGAAAATAGTTTTCCAGAAAACTGCTGTAGCTGCTGGTTCAAAAGGACCTTGGGTCAAATCTTGAAGCAATACAGTGATATCACACGGAGGAATTGGGTCCCTAATCAGAAGTCTGAGTAAGAAGGTGCCCTTAAGAAAAGCTTTAGAAATTTTAAAAGAGGCTGAGAAAAATTTCATTGTGTCCTACATGAAAATTTGATATGCCAGCCATCAGCACTTTGACAGTCGAAAAACTAGAACTCTTCTGAAAAAGTTCTGACAAAAAAATCCAAAATCGAAGAAATGCTGAGAAAGGGTCCAAACAGAATTTTTTTCTACTTGCTTTTGGATATCTTTTTGGTGAACTACTTTTGAGAAGCTGAAATAATGTGGCCCACTCTGAAAGACAGCCTGGCATCTCTGGCTACTGTCAGAAGTGGAGGAACCATGTTGTTAATTTCAGGGCTTTAAGAACCCAGTAGAGGTAATCCAGAAGGGTGAATGAGAAGGTCTGGATTCAGATCCAAAGTCCATGGAGGATATAGCAAATGAGGCCACAGGAAGTGAAACCAAACCTGCTGGAGACAAAAGGGGTAATGAGGATCACTCTGGTTTTAAACCTTTTGGTTTTCTGAATGAATTTTGCAATTAAGGGTATTAGGGAAAAAGGTGTAGAGAAGACCTTGAGGCTAACTGTGAACTAGCGTATCCCTCTTTGACTATTCCTGTGGTGGGATCAAGGCAAAGTAACGCTTGCACTTATTGTTTAGGTATGAAGTGAACAGATCATAACAATGTTGGCCCCAGCAGCTAAAAATCTGAGTTTCCATTGTCTGACTGAGGGACCACTTGTGGGGGAGAAGTATCAACCTGCTCAACTTGTCCACTAATACATTTGATGTCCCTCGGATATGTGTTACTATCAGAAAATGATGGGAAAATATCACCCACTACCACACTCTCATGGCTTCCTGGCAAACTAAATACAAGCAGGTTCCCCCTTGTCTGTTGATATACTCAGACTACTGCAACGTTGTCTGCTTGGATGGCACTCACACCCTCGGGGAGGAAGTCCTGGAATCCCTACAATACTAGGAGGGTCACTCTCATCTCCAAGACATTGATATGAAGGTTGGTCTTTAAGGTGACCATGCACCTTGAGCTGTCATACCTTCAAAATGCACCCCCACCACCACAGAAGGGGAGCATCTGTGGTTATTCTGGTCACTGGATTCGATAGGCAAAATGTATGTTCTTCTGTCACTGATGGGGGGGGGGGGTTATCCACTATTTGTAGGTGCAGAGATAAGTGTCCCCCAACTGCATATTAAAACTTGAAAAGAGACCACAGCTCTGTCTCTTGTGAGTCAGCCAGAAATGTTTTCCCCACCCTTCCACACTGTTACTGTAGTGTTCTTAAAGACCACTGTCTTTCTAGTTGCCTTCCCCTTATGTTAATTTGACCATATATCTCATTTCCTCTCTGTTTTTACTGGCTTGTGTGAGCAAGGACAAATTTATCATTTTGTGAAATCACTCCCCTTCAACTATTTAAAATTATTGGCCATCCTACTGTATTCCATAGTACCAGAATACAAAAGTGACCACCCCCTTTCAATCTATCTTGCTATTATAAAAATAGTGACTATCCACTAAAACTTAACTTTTTATAAAGGTAAAACTTAAGTTACATACTTTCACATCTAACCCCTCTAGTACACACTGCAGTGTTTAGGATAAACCATTTTTTTTCATCTTACCTTTTAGCATCCCTGTGACTAGCACTTGCTTTAAAACCTGCTGGAAACCACTAGGAAGTCTTAAACTGATACAAGCACTCAACTCTCCTTGTCAAAAAGGAGAAATTAATTGTAGGCACTAAACAGCCTATAACTGCAAAGTAACTTGCTAAGGTAAGGGAAAACAGCTCTTGTACTTTACCAAAAAAAGCACCAAACCAGGCATATCCAAGGGTCAGCTTCCGGTGATTTCTCCTGTCCACCTGATGAATCTGGGCATACTGGGGCAATGCAGCAATTGCCTCATGTACACAGACAACCCTCTCCTCATACCACCCAACACTACAAACTGTGAGAGATGCACTTTCATAACCAAACTGAAAGCAAAGCTCTCTCCACCCAAGATTGTGCTAGACAGTCAGGAGGAGAAGGTTAACACCTGCACTACACCTCAAGCAACACATAGCCCTTCTAAACCCATACCACCAATACCCACACATACCAACACTAAGCCCACATATGTGGAGGCCCTTAACAGTAACCTGCCCAAGCAACAAGGACCTCTGAAGCTGAAACGCAAACAAACACCAATCACAACCAAAGTGTCACATAGCTCACAACACCAGTGTGCCACCCAACAACAGCCCCTAATGCAAGACAACGTACCCAACACTTCAGTCATAGGTGACTCTACAGTCAAGCACACTGATGTCCAACTCACCAGGCTGAAAAAGGAGAAAATTACCGTTAGCTGCCTGTCGGGTGCCAGGGTCCACCACATAACGCATGCACTCAAGTCACTCCACAACAAGTACAAATATGACTCTGTCATTATCCATGTTGGAGTGAATGACTTGAGACGTACCTCCCTGGACTACATGAAAAGAGACACGGAAGAGCTCTCGGATCATGTGGCCCAGGCAGGAATGACCCTAGCCCTGAGTAGCATCCTGAATTCACCCAGAATGATACCACAGTATAAGGACAAAATGATTGACTTCAACAATTGGCTAAGATTCTGGTGTCATTCAAAGGGGATCCAGTATTTGTCTGCCTGGGACGAAATGATCAACAGACCACAATGCTTTGCCAGAGATGGTCTGCACCTGTCACCCCTAGGATTCAGGTGACTGGCTAAGGCGTTTGCCACTCCTATAGTGCCGTTATTAGGCAAAGTTCAAAGGACAAAACCACCACCATAACAGGTACAAGCATGCAAAATCTGAAGGTAATGCTACTCAATGCTAGAAGTCTAAACCTAAAAATGCACTCTCTTGAGGCACTCCTAAAAATGGAGAACATTGATATCTGTGCAGTAACTGAAACCTGGTTCAGGGTCCAGAGAGCATCCCTGCAATACCAGGCTACATCTCTTACCACACTTTTCGGCCACCAAACCAGGACCGAAACACTAAAGGTGGAGGAGTGTCCATATTCACTAAGGATATTCACAACACCAGGCTAGTTGCCCAACACAATGCATCGGAAATTCTCCAGGTGCAACTAATACTAGGTAAGACTGCAATCCAAATTGTAGCTTGCTACAGATCCCCCTCCATGCCCCAAGATTCTCACTACACCTTTCTACACAAACTGTAAAATAAGATACAACCAAACACCCTAATACTGGGTGATTTCAACTACACTGACATTAACTGGGGAAAACTACTCGTGTATCAACACCTTTGTCCAAAGGTTCTTGGAATTCATAAATTCCAACGCCCTGGATCAACTAATCCTTAGTCCCTTCCATCTTAAAGCAAGACTTCTTCAGATAATACAGTTGTGCTACACATTGCTTATAAAACCCTTTCAACTGAACCCAGTTAAAATTTAAAGACACACGAGTCTAGTACAAAATAAAACGTGAAACATGTGCACACATAAATACATATGTAATCCCAACATTTAACCATATAGGTAATACCATTACAAAAAGTACCCTGACTGGGCAACAATAAAAAATGTAAAATAATTAAATTCTTACTGCCTTAGCTGTTAATACTGGCTTAATGGTTATATATTCATTTAAACCAGGAGAAATGTTAGACCTCAGCATAAGCTGCCACGTTATCTCTCTATTCAGCAGTACATTTTTAATATCACCTCCCCTAGAATTAATTTTTACCACATTGATGATACCAAATTTAAAGCCAGTAAAGGAAGAGCTATTCAAATAGGTTTGGTCTCTCAGTGTGCCAAAAGAACTCCGGAAGCGCCTACCACGTCATCTCCATGCTCGGGTCTTGCAAGTCATGGTGGGATTCAGACAGTTGGTGTTGGTGTTCAGCATGGATTGTGTCACATAATAGGACAAGGGTTGTCCGTTCATCGAACTTTGTCTACTGGAACACAGCTTCCTTTGGAAGGCAGCGGTTGAATTTCCAACCAGTTACACAAGAATATGAAAGGTACTGTTTCTCATGTTAACCATCTGGATAATTATGAAATTGTTTCCAATTCGAATACTAAGGGCACTGAGTCTCATAATCCTAACAATTTTAACTATTCAGTGCAATTTAATGACATTTTAGAAAATAATTTTGACTTTGACTCTGCCTTCACCATTGACAATCCTGATAACAACGCTTATGGTTATGGGCTGGACAATGATGATGCGCCTACACTTAAGGATATGATTTACACTTTTGAAAAAAAAACTATTTAAATTCAAGTGTTTACAAATTGACAACAGATATCTGCATTGCTGTTTAAATCATAAATTGGTCCCACAAGGACTGAGAATGTTTAAAAATCCTTTCAGCATAGCCTATTCCCCAAGACGTTTTGAATGATTTTCATTGTTTTTTCGATGAATGTGGGCTGGGCTTGATAGCTAAATTGATAAAACACAATGATTCAGCCTTGGCAGTACTACATAAAGATATAAATATTTTGAACGGTGATATTTTAAAGGATTTGTTGTTTTCAGAATATGAGCAGTTATATAAGAAAGTTTTGGCTAGGACTGATAAGAGAATTAACAACATATTTTATAGGAAGCAGAAAAAGTTTATGAGGGACAAACAACAATACAGTGTTGGTAGAGTACATCCAGGCCCATTTAAAAACACAAACATAAATAAAAACAAGAATAATGGGAATTTTTATCACAATTATAAAAACAAAAATAGCATGCAGGAATGTCTACACAGGAAAGGGAGATTGAGAGTGGTAGGGAAATGTTAGTGGATGGTGTCATTAATAGGCCACTTGACAAATTGGATTCTTTTTCTGAGCACAATGAGCATGTTTTTAGAACCAAGAAGGTCAGAAAGGTTGGCCAACAAAACCAGATATCCATCAGACCCAGGAAATCAACACATTTTTTTGGGGAGAGTCACGGGTAGAAGAAAGTGGGAAAGAAGGGGAAATAGAGGTAATTGGTGGCACTGAAGGTATTGTCAGTCAACACAAAGGATTTAAGATGTTTAATTATACATCACATACCCTTGGAAAGGAACACTTTAATCTTTTTTTCAAAAGGATTTAAGTTCGGTAAATCAAACTATGGCGACATAGCTAATCTTTTAGTTGACCTTAAACTATATCTTAGGAAGTTAAATCTGAGTATGGTTTTAAAAAAACAGAAAATGAGAATTTTAGTGGTCATACTGGACTAGTTAGAAGTAGTACTTTTAACCCACCTCTCCATCCAACTTTAATGCTGTTTGAAAAGATTGTTACAGATGAAATATATGAAGCATATACAAAGAACAGGTGGATAGCGGAGCACCTTAATTTAAACAAAGAGGAACAGAAGTTACTTGACGATCTGCAGTTACAAAGTGAATATCGTATAATGAAGCCTGACAAGGGAGGGTGTAGTGCTATATGGTACTGAAGAATACAATAATGCAATTACAAATATTTTTGCTTGACACCAGTACTTATTCTCCGGTTTCAAAAAACGAAATTCACATAGCTTATAGGAGAATTGATTCTTTACTTGAGGAACACTTGTTAGAAAATAGGATAGATAGCAAGATGCACTATTATTTGAGGCAACTCAACCCAATTATTCCTAACATCTTTGGGGTACCTAAGGTACATAAATCTGTAAAAGAACCACCTTTCAGACCCATTGTGTCTAACTCTTTAGCAGTGTATGTAGATCATTGCAGTAAGGAAATAACAGCTAAAACAAAACACCTAATAAAGGATTCTTGGGAATTCCTAAGTAAGTTAACTAAGGAAGTGCGGAGTGAATGTTTTAGTTTCCTTACTATAGATGTTAAGGATTTTTTTACATGTATCCCGAGACTTGAAGGGTATGAGTTTTTTAGTGACAGTCTTAGCAAATATTCTACTTTATCTAAAGATCAAATTCAACTGACCTTGGAACTTTTGGAGGGGGTACTTGACCACAATTATATAAGTTTTCAAGGGGAATATTTTCAGCAAGTCAGTGGGGTAGTTATGGGGGCAGCTTGTGCCCCCTTATATGCCAATCTAGTGATGTTGGAGTGGGAGAATAGATTTGTCTTTAACTGTCAGTTCCAGGAAAACATACGTCTCTATTTGAGATTTCTTGATGATATTTTTGTGTTATGGGAGGGGACAAAAGACACTGTGAAATTGTTTATGCAATATTTAAACACACGTACTTCTTTCCTCACCTTTATACAGACCTGGAATGACGTTAGTATTAATTATCTTGATACAACCATTTTTCAAACTAGTGATGGATTCAAATCCAGTATTTATCATAAAAGTACTTGGTGCAATAGTTATTTGCACTATACCTGCCACCATCCCCAGTTTCAGAAAAAAAGCCTCATTAAAGGTCAGTCTGTGAGGGTCGCAAGGATGACCTCTGATAAAGATGAATTAGTTGGGGAACTTATATTCCTTGGTAAGAAATTTGTAGAAAGGGGGTATCCTGTAGACTTGGTACAAGATGTGTTAGATGAAATTTATAGAGGAAGAGGTACGAAATATAAGGCCCTGTTAGGTCAACCTTTAACCACTTTTGTGAAAAGAAAAGATGATAAAAAATTTCATAGGGCATGTGTTACAGAATTTAATACATTTTCTGATACATTCATTCACATAGTTAGAGCCAATTGGAGTGTGCTTAAAACTAGCAAAGAGTTATATGATGTAGTAGGTTGTGGACCTACATTTTCTGTCAAAACAGGGAAAAATTTCAAAAGATTGTTTGAACAAGTGGACAGGCACAATAGTGTAGTAAAAAGGGCTACTGGCCAATGTGGCAATTGCAGCCAATGTTCTTATATTATAAAGGACGACTGTATACGTTTAAACAATGGCATGAATAGTATTGTGAGATTTTGCAAAGGTAATTGCAATACTAAGATGATAGTATATCTGGCTATATGTGTGAAGTGCCCTGCATTCCATATAGGAAAGACAAAGAGAGCATTTAAGGATAGAATGTATGAGCACTTGCATGATATACGGATTGGAAAAGAAACTAGTGCTTTGTTTAAACATTCAGTAGTATGTTCTTCCTTTACTGGCTTTAAATTTGGTATCATCGATGTGGTAAAAATTAATTCTAGGGGAGGTGATATTAAAAATGTACTGCTGAATAGAGAGTTAAAGTTGCAGCTTAGGCTGAGGTCTAACATTTCTCCTGGTTTAAATGAATATATAACCATTAAGCCAGTATTAACAGCTAAAGCAGTAAGAATTTAATTATTTTACATTTTTTATTGTTGCCCAGTCAGGGTACTTTCTGTAATGGTATTACCTATATGGTTAAATGTTGGGATTACATATGTATTTATGTGTGCACATATGTTTCACATTTTATTTTATTTTATTTTGTACTAGACTCATGTTTCTTTAAATTTTAACTGGGTTCAATTGAAAGGGTTTTATAAGCAATGTGTAGCACAATTGCATTATCTGAAGAAGTCTTGCTTTAAGACGAAAGCGCTAATCTGTGTGGTTTTATAAAAGTTTTGTCTCCACTGGTGGCCTGGACCTTTATTTTATTGTGTTTGCTTTATTTATTGTGCGCTCTAATCCTTAGTCCTACCAGGGGCTCCAATATCCTAGACCTGGTCATTACCAACATTGGAAATCGATGCTCTACACCTGTGGTCACCCCCTCTTTGGTCAGGTCTGACCATAAGCTAATCACCCTTGACATTCACATCCCACCCCCCAGTAAGGAAACCTCCGTAAAAAAACTTCTCCAAAGCCAACTTCATGCTACTCAAGTCAGAAGTGACAAACTTCATGACACCCATGTAGATGGGAACTGAAAGTTCGACTGCTGAATCCTACACTAAGGCACTATACGAGCACATTCACTCGTGCATGAATCGTGCCATCCCCAATAGAACCAAGAAGCTCTCCTCCAAAAAAAGGAAGCCAATCTGGTGATCCCTTGCCATAAACAAACTCTACAACAAAAGGAAGAAACTGTTGCAGAAAAGAGGAAAATCCCAGGATGCAAAAAACTCCCTTAGCAGCCTCAGTAAGAAGCTGAGAATCCTCTAAAGCTAGTTACAGAAATAAAATTGCTAAAGATTCCAAAGAAAACCACAAGGCATTCCATAGCTATGTCAAAAATCTAAATGGCAATGCTCAGATCTGCTCTGAGCTACAACAGAATGGCATTAAATATACTGATCCCAAGAATATTGCCAATATCCTGGCAGATCGATTCAGTGCAAACTTCACCCCCCTCTCACCCCCTAAAGGGCCCATCTCAATACCGAAAGAGTGCCAAATTCTGGTAATAATGGCCACACAGGTAAATAATGCACTCTCCAAAGCTAAGAATACAGCATCCATGGGACCAGCCGACATCCCAGGCTGTGTACTACATGAACTACAAAATGAACTGGCACCTCACCTAAGTGTCATGTTTAATCATAGCCTCACCTCAGGCTTCATGCCCACTGAATGGCGCACAGCTACAGTTATCCCACTCCACAAGGGGGATGCACCTTGGATCCCGGGAACTACCATCCCATCATCCCATCAGTCTGATGAGCCTGATCTGCAAGGCCATGGAACGTATTATCATGTCATCATGGAACTTATAAACAAAGACATTGGCAACCTTCAAACACTGGACCCCATGCAGTTTGGGTTCCTGAATGGACGATCTTGTCTCCTGAACCTGACTGACTTCTTTGAATCAGTCTCCAAAGCCTGGACAAGGTAAGGTGGTCCACACAGCCTATCTGGACCTCACCAAGGCTTTCCACACCATCCCCAACTCTGGAATCATAGATAAACTTATTAAGCTGGGCATTAATCCCTACATCACTCGATGGGCTGCCAACTGGCTTACTGACAGAACCCATACTGTAAACGTAGCCGACTCCAAATCCAGCTCCAGACAAGTGGAGTACCTCAGGGTGCAGTCCAGGGACCACTCTTGTTTGGCATCTACTTCTCTGAAGTACAGGCCAACACTAAGAGACTCTGGCTAACAAAGTTTGCAGATGACTGCAAACTGGGAGCCATTATTGAATCCCCAAATGATGTGGATATTCTACAAAAGGGCCGTACAGAAACAGATGCTTGGTGCCAGAGCCATGGGCTCAAGCTCAATGCTAAGAAATGTATAGTTATCCATTTGGGAAAAAACATGTACCCATGAATTACCACATAGGTGGCAGTACACTAAACACTGAAAGTGTGATAAGAGCCTTAAGGGCACAGGTGGACAGTGGTCTCACCTTCAATAGCTACATGAAATCCTTCTATGTGGCACATCTCATCACTAAGGGCTTTCATCCAGAAAAAAGGAGGTCATTGTCCCACTGTACTCACCCCTCATTAGACCCATTATAGAATACAATGCCCAGTTTGGTATGTACCTCTCAAGACATCTGCAACAACAGGAAAGGCCACAGAAATACCTCACTAAAGAATCACAGGCCTAAAGCAGATGCCCTATGCTGACCATCTAAAAAAACTCCACCTATACTCTGTTGCATATCGTCTATTCGGAGGCAATCTCTACTTAACATACAAGGCCATGTCAAACCCAGAGCTGTTGGACATACTAGACTTAAAGAAATCCTAATCCCTCAGACACACACACTCCCGGGATCTAAACCTTGTCATCACAATGAACAAAACATGCTGGAGGGATACGTTCCTGACCCAGAGACTCTCCAGACTCTGGAAAAGACTGCCCATACATGTCAAGCAGAATGCCTCTTTGGCCCTCTTCAAAAGGAACCTTGATGATTGGATGGGAGATAGGAAATTCACTCCGGGGATCATGTCAGTCACCCTGCTAGACAGGGGTCCAGGGAAATAAACGCTGTGGGAAGAAATAGCTAGGGAATTGTTATGGCTAGGCTTGTATAAGGGTCCAGGGAAATAAACGCTGTGGGAAGAAATAGCTAGGGAATTGTTATGGCTAGGCTTGTATAGACCCTAGGGCCGATAGCCTAGTACCAACCTATGAGTGTGAAGGTACCTGAAGCATACATCCATTTCCTAAATTGGTCCAACACCCTCAATTCCTTGTTAGGAAATGGACAGAAGAACTCTCCTTGGGCAGTTCCTTTTTACTGGCTGTCGCTACTGCAGTGGCATCTAGTGGTGGACCCTTGCTCCAATTATATTTTTGGAATGGATTCTACTAAATCAGGATCCTTCCAGACCTGCTGAGCAACCAAATCTATAAGCATCAGCAGGTGATACCACCCAGGATGCAGATGAGCTAGCACCAAAGGCCTTAAGCAACACAAAGTTGTCTGGTGAAGGAGTGTCAGTGGACCAACCTCCTCATTATTTCATCAATTTTAGAATATCACCAAAGGTGACGTCTTCCAGTGGGGATGATGGGGAACCTTCACCTTCATCCAGATCTGTGTGTTCTGCAACAGACTGGAGAGGAGTCTAGATGTTTTTGTTACAAGTCTGTTTCCTAGGACCCTGTCTCAGGGGACCCTCAAGAAACAGGTCCAAATCAGACTGAGAACTTGAATATGGAGCATCTTCCAGGCCTAATGAAACTGACTGCTTCTGTCAATTTGAATGAGTGGCGTAAGTTGCAGGATCTAGAATAGGATGGGGTGGGGTCAAGCTCAAAGGTGGTACCTGACTTCTTGGCCTAGCCAATACTTTTTCAAATGACTCAAAAGCCTAGGCTGCAATCAAAAGTGAAGGAACTTTCCTCCTATCTGAAGGAGGAGGAACAGCCCTCACTTTGACTGATGTCAGCTACGAGACTGACCTTGGGCCCATGCTATCAAGAACGAAAGCCTTGAGAGGTAAGACAGTTCTGACAACTTCAGAGTCAACTCCACTCCCCGAGCCATGGTGCTGATGTGTCAGCTCCAAGACTCCTCCTGATTTGAAAGCATCAGAGTACAGAGAGTAAGGGAAGCTGAAGCAGTTGATGGGGGGAATGGGGTCTGACCAGTGGAAACCTGACTCAAGGAGCAGACCAGTACTGGAGATATCAAGGGAAGGTTAGTTGGACCCATACCCCACTGCCTAAAGAGGGGAAGCCCTAGCTGAATTTGTGTCCTCAGGAATCTTGGCATTATTCAATTGACGTCCACTATGGACAAGCTTCTGGAAAACCAGACAGAACTTAAAGACGACATTACAGATGGAGGTCTGGAGTATCACCTTTCCTACAGAATCAGTGTGTGAAACCTTGGGCTCGCTGGCTCTGGAGAAAATCTGGGATGAGGTTAATAAGATCAGATCCAAGGAAAAGGTGGCTCCAACTTCCTCAGAGTCTTGGGCATTGAACCCAAAGAATCTGTTGGATCCGGAGACCTCTTTCTATTTTTTTCTATCTTTGTATCTTCAGATCTCTCTCTTGCTCTTTAGGCTTTTCTTAAATTTTTGTTTTGATTCCTCCATCTTCCTTCTAGGAGAAGCTGAAGTTGACCAAAAGGAAGGAGAAGTGGAAGGCTCAGAAGCAGACCCTGTCTGAGGGGGAAACAAAGCCAGTTTCTCTTTATGGCCCTAGTTTCGAAGGACAGTCAAATCTCACAGTCAACAATCAAATGGGCAACAAGTCTTGCCGTGGAATTTTATGCCCACAGGCCGTGCCCCTTGAACTTTGTCAGACATGAAAGGAATAAACTATTTACTGTAACAAATAACTGTGATATGCATAGTGAAACATTTTAGATGACTTTATCAACTATTGTAAACTATGTAAAGAGATATACACATTGACAAGTATATAACATACAAAACAAGACAAAAACTTCTTAATACACACGTCCAAAAGGTATAAAGAGTTAAGCAATCCTATACCTAAAATCTACCACCTAATATACAATATCTAATAACCAATAAAGATGGATTATTTATATTTTAGCTAGGGAAAGAAAAACAAAATTTAAGTTTAATAAATCCCACATATCCCACTTGAGAACAGAGCCCTCGGAAACTCATCTGAGCTGATTAGGTGACAAACGTGATCTGGGGTACTTAGGTGGAATGGAGGGATTTATGGGCACAGGAGGAGTCACAGCCCTGGATCCACAGCTTCTTAAAAGGAGCTGAGGTTGGATCTGGTTGGATACAACAACATAAAGGTTGAATTGTATGAAAATAGGCAACTTCAGATCTGACGTTTCTTCCAAGATGTTCTGATTCAAAGTACACTTACTGGCATCCTTGTATTCAAACATGTCGTTTATTATGGACAATCTATGACTAGCACAAAAGGCTAAAAGCAATTCACTACTCAGGTTTAGAGTGGCAAAGCTGTTCCTTTCAGGCATGCCCCTCCAGGTACCTCCATCGATCATTGAAGTCTTCTAGCAGAACTCCAGAATGAGTAGTTAGTACCCTATAAGCATTATATTCGCAGTCTCTAAGAGGTCAAGTTAAAGGCATATGCAAAAGCAACAGAGATTTCCTTTCTGCAAGTTGCAGTCTCATGGATGTAACCCTCACCTTTGCAGATCATGTTTATACTGGTAAAATACCCATTCAGGTGCTTGTGAGCATCCCCATCCTTTCCAGGCATCTCGAGAGTAGCTGGAAAAAAACACTCAGATTCAAGACCTCCAGCTCCAAACATAATATTGTGTGTAGATATGAGACCACCAAAATGTACACAATACCGTGCTTAGAGGTGAGATTACCAAAATGCACACAATACTGAGTGTAGAGGAGAGATCACCAAAATGTACACAACGCTGCTCGTAAAGGTGAAATCATCAAAATGTACACCATACTGTGCATAGAGGAGAAATCATCAAAATGTACACAATAATGCACTTAAAGGTGAGATCAAAATGTACACAATACTGCACATGGAGGTGAGCCCATCAAAATGCACACAATATTGTGTGTACAGGTGAGATCATCAAACTGTAGCTGGTACTTTTCAATCTCCCATACAAACTCTGGATCCTTCCATGGCAGAGAAATGAGATTCCATGTCCCAACAGCCAGTTTCCATTGCACCAAACCTCCCCAACCTTCTTCTTTGCCAGTGGTGAGCCCACACTGTGACTCCATGAAGCTGTAAAATAGAATAAGCCCTGCCAGGCTATATGGCTCATCCAGCAACCAGCCACTTATCAGCAAACAGTACCCTTGTGTGTGGCTGCAGGGAGGAGTCCTGGCATCTCTGGATTCTTTAATTGAGCTATTCTGGGAGGCTCTGTAGATCTCTGTCAGCATGGTGCCTCCTCTCAGACCATTTTGCCAAGTATGACTACCAAGAGCATATGCTCCAGACAGTGCAGTTCTAAGGATCACAAGGTAACACATTCCTCCTTCATCTTCATAAGGTCACAATTTCAGTAAGGGACCTTCCTACCTTTCTATCATCTGAAAACCTCTGTTATGTAATGCCTTAATTTACTGACACTAGGATACATATAATGTCTTCTGCATTCTAATAAACAACAACCTTGCAATATAATATTGTGTGTCTTATAAAATATTTGGAATGTAGTAAAGAATCAGCGTATTACTGATCATCATAATTAATCTTAATTCTCATTGCCTCATACTTATCCCCATTAGAAGTTGAAGATTCTTCAGATCTGGTCAAAAAAGACATTCTTGTAATTGGAGATTCAATTATTAGAGGAACTGATGCTTAAATTTGCAGAAAAGATAATGAACATCGAATAGTGTTATCCTTGCCAGGAGCAAAAACACAGGATGTGAGACAAGCCTTAGAATGCCTTAATATAAAGACATATGGATCTGTTTTTATTCATGTCAGTACAAATTATTTCATCTGCACTCTCTGACTGTTAGTAGGGAACAGTGGCGGCTGGTGACTTCAAATCACAGGGGGGCTGCAGGAGACGCTGAATGGGCGGGGTCAAAGGGAAGGGGTGTGGTCAACCATAAAGGGGAGGAGCTATGCACAAAACCACAAAAAAACTAACTTTAATTAAATACGCTGCCCTGGGTGGCAAACCATCATTATGAAAGTCCAATCAAGACAAAAATAAGTGTAGAAGAATAAAAATATTTCAATGCATTGGCTGCATGACAGCTTACTCAATATCTAGATGGAAACAAAAGGTTGTGAGGCATGAAAAAATAAATTACTTTTTAAATACATTACTGGAATGCCAGTCAAAATCAAGTATAAGAAAAACCAGAAGCACTCAACTCAAACTACTTCTCCTTGCACTGCAGTTCTAATTATAATATATTCAGCTTTATTAAAGTACCAAGCAACATGCTGAAAGTAGAAATCTATGTGATGCCCCACTTGTAAAAATGTTTCTTATCCAAAAAGACCTGCTGCCTGACAACGTTTCATGGGGAAAACATGATAAAAGTAAAAATGAAAAGCAAACAAGAAACAAGCTCAAGATACATTGCTTAAAGGATTACTGTACAGGTTATGGACCACACATGATTGGCATTCTGTTTAGTTTACGGGTAAAGCCTGTAGAGATGACTGGAAGTCTCCAACAAGTGTAATGAGCTTTTTAAAATAATGGAATCCTGTCCTTTAATACCCAAGGCTTATACATTATCTAGTCAAGTATTCTCTGCATGGCAACAACAGAAAGGCTTTCAATGTTGGCAATTCTTTAACAGTATGCTTATTAAAGCTTACTTGCATCTTACGATGTCAGACAAGCTTACCTTATGGTCATTAAAGCATTGCTACTTAAACACAGAGCAACAGGCACTTTGAGTAATAAGCATAAATCAACAGTACAAAAATATGACAGAAACCAGACCATTCTGCAAAATCAAGGACAGATGAAAAGCCACTGTAGTACTTATGCAGTGTGTCCTCCCCATCCAAGGTAGATACAACTACTCCTTGCCTTGCTTGGACACATCCAGAGTCACTACATGGGGCAGTGGGGTGCAACAAGCATGTCACAATTTGAAATCTCTCTGGCTGACTGTGATGGCCCTGACACATTTGTCATACCTCTCAACTTCAAGAGCAAGAAATCTGGACAAAGCCATACACAGAAGTGGGACAAAGGCACAACAAGAAGGACAATTTTTAAATATTGCTCTAATAAACTTAGAAAGATAATAGAATAGGTCTTGCATTAGTATGAATTTTCTGAAGGGTATAAAATCTGAAACTCAAATGTCTGTCATTTTCTAACTTCAGTCTTTAGTGATTTGTCACTAATTTGCCAAAAACACAATTTTATGAAAAATGGACCAAAAATGTGATGCAAAAATATAAAATAGACACACAATACAGCTTCTACCTGTCAAAGAAGGGACACTTTAATATTAGTACTGCTACCTTGAGCAGCTGACAAAATAAAAGAATCTACATGCATTTCAAGTAATCTATAACTTTGATTATTACAGTTATTTCTTAATTGTAAACCCTCCATGTTTTCTTCCAAAATTGCTATTTTGGAGGGATTATTAGGGGAAGAGCAACATTTTGAGCCAAAAATTGGGGACAGTTGAGAGGTTGGCTATGCCTAATTCTATAAAGCAATTTATTTGCATGTACCTCTCAACCTGTTAATGCAGTAAATCTGAACAAGGCCAAATATATTGGGGCACATATAAACAGTACTAAAATTGCTCTTGTATAAATTGAGACAGTTGATAGAACGGCTCTTACTTTAACATGCATTTTATGAAGGTTATGAAGTCTGAAACTTATTATTTAGTGACTTCTGGCAAATCATTTAGGAATTAAAACTACAAATTTTATGAACAACAAACCAAAAATAAGAAGCAAAAATCTATTCATTCTTTGAAAATCTGGACAGTTGGGAGGTATAGTTCAGCTGGGCCTGTCTGAGTTTGCTGCCCTTCCCCTGACAAAATAATGGTTGAACTGGAGCCTCTGCAGCCATTCCAATTAACCATTACTTGGCTATTTCACTCCATTTACCATAAACACTAATGTGCATACTGCTTTACTTCAATGATTGGACTTCATTTGAAAGTTTTATTTTGTATTTTACAGCACAAACATTAAGTAATCTGTTAAACAAAGCAATGCAGTCTCACAATGAAAACTTAGCATCAAAACTTCTCTGCCCTTGAAACTCACATTCATTGAAACAGCATTGAAACCCACATTCAAAGAAAATACATTTTGCCAGTGGCAGATAAAGATTAATTTTGGGCTGTTTTCGAATCATAGGCCCCTTGCATATGAAACATACATGTGCTCTTTGATACACCTTCCTCATTGTACTAAAAATTATATTCCTTGTACAATACAGTACACTTGTTAGAGGGTGTTTTAAATTTGTTTTGAACATTTTTCCAGTAAGCAATGAAACAAAACATATGCACCCATAATGGCAAAACTGCCCAGTTGAGAACATTTATCATAAAAAGTCTACTCAGACTTCCACAGTCCACCATTATTAGTAAATATACACAATTCTACAGTCCACCATTATTAGTAAATATGCACAATTCCACAGTCCACCATTATTAGTAAATATGCACAATTCTACAGTCCACCATTATCAGTAAATATGCACAATTCTACAGTGCACCTTTATCAGTAAATATGCACAATTCTACAGTCCATATTCAGTGAATTCAGTTCTTGCCATAGCTGTCAACCTTAGCACAAAACCTGGACGAAGCCAATAATGGGGGAATACAGTCCCAAAAATAGGGACAAATTTAAAATATTCATCTTATAAACTTAGAAAATTGCTAGAAAAAGGTTGTGCTACTATGTATTCTGAAGAACATGAAGTTTGAAATTCAAATGCCGGTCAATTCTACTGCGGACAGAACAAAAACAATTTTCAGCAGAGACGCAGGGATTAATACTGCAGACACGTCTTTGTAAAATGGCAGGGCATCAGAGCAAATCCACACAAACACAGGCAGGAGATGCAGACTCCACACAGAAGCCACCCCAACCAAGAATCAAACCAGAAAACCTATAGCTGTGAGGCAACAATACTACCACTGCACCATCAAATCTGCAAGGAATTAAACATTCAGAAACCTGAAGTCTGAAATTCAAATGCCTGTCAATTTTACTGCGGACAGAACAAAACCAATTTTCAGCAGGGATTAAAACTGCAGACACGTCTTTGTAAAATGGCAGGGCACCAGAGCAAATCCACACAAACACATGGAGGAGATGCAGACTCCACACAGAAGCCACCCCAACCAAGAATCAAACCAGAAAACCTATAGCTGTGAGGCAACAATACTACCACTGCACCATCAAATCTGCAAGGAATTAAACATTCAGAAACCTGAAGTCTGAAATTCAAATGCCTGTCAATTTTACTGCGGACAGAACAAAAACAATTTTCAGCAGAGATGCAGGGATTAATACTGCAGACACGTCTTTGCAAAATGGCAGGGCACCAGAGCAAATCCACACAAATACAGGGAGGAGATGCAGACAGAAGCCACCCCAACCAAGAATCAAACCAGAAAACCTATAGTTGTGAGGTAACAATACTATCACTGCACCATCAATTATACAAGGAATTAAACATTCAGAAACCTGAAGTCTGAAATTCAAATGCCTGTCAATTTTACTGCGGACAGAACAAAACAATTTTCAGCAGAGACGAGGGATTAAAACTGCAGACACATCTTTGTAAAATGGCAGGGCACCAGAGCAAATCCACACAAACACAGGCAGGAGATGCAGACTCCAAACAGAAGCCACCCCAACCAAGAATCAAACCAGAAAACCTATAGCTGTGAGGCAACAATACTACCACCGCACCATCAATTATGCAAGGAATTAAACATTCAGAAACCTGAAGTCTGAAATTCAAATGCCTGTCAATTTTACTGCGGACAGAACAAAACCAATTTTCAGCAGGGATTAAAACTGCAGACACGTCTTTGTAAAATGGCAGGGCACCAGAGCAAATCCACACAAACACATGGAGGAGATGCAGACTCCACACAGAAGCCACCCCAACCAAGAATCAAACCAGAAAACCTATAGCTGTGAGGCAACAATACTACCACTGCACCATCAAATCTGCAAGGAATTAAACATTCAGAAACCTGAAGTCTGAAATTCAAATGCCTGTCAATTTTACTGCGGACAGAACAAAACAATTTTCAGCAGAGATGCAGGGATTAATACTGCAGACACGTCTTTGTAAAATGGCAGGGCACCAGAGCAAATCCACACAAATACAGGGAGGAGATGCAGACAGAAGCCACCCCAACCAAGAATCAAACCAGAAAACCTATAGTTGTGAGGTAACAATACTATCACTGCACCATCAATTATACAAGGAGTTAAACATTCAGAAACCTGAAGTCTGAAATTCAAATGCCTGTCAAATTTACTGCGGACAGAACAAAAACAATTTTCAGCAGAGACGCAGGGATTAAAACTGCAGACACATCTTTGTAAAATGGCAGGGCACCAGAGCAAATCCACACAAACACAGGCAGGAGATGCAGACCCCAAACAGAAGCCACCCCAACCAAGAATCAAACCAGAAAACCTATAGCTGTGAGGCAACAATACTACCACCGCACCATCAATTATGCAAGGAATTAAACATTCAGAAACCTGAAGTCTGAAATTCAAATGCCTGTCAATTTTACTGCGGACAGAACAAAACCAATTTTCAGCAGGGATTACAACTGCAGACACGTCTTTGTAAAATGGCAGGGCACCAGAGCAAATCCACACAAACACATGGAGGAGATGCAGACTCCACACAGAAGCCACCCCAACCAAGAATCAAACCAGAAAACCTATAGCTGTGAGGCAACAATACTACCACTGCACCATCAAATACGAGGGAATTAAACATTCAGAAACCCTTAAATCTGAAATTCAAATGCCTATCAATTTTATTTAACATTTTTAATCAGGACAGTCTGACTTGGAACAAATAAACAAATTTTCAGCAGAGGCCCAGGAAGAAATAATGCAGACATGTCTTTGTAACATGGGAGGGCACAAAAGCAAACCCACACAAACACAGGGAGAAGATACAGACCCCACAAAGAAGGAACCCCAGCCAAGAATCAAACCCAAGAACCTGCAGCTGTGAGGCAACAATGCTACTACTACACCATCAAATATCAAGCATTGCAACATTTACAAACCACAGATATTATGAGGAACAGATCAGATCGAATATGAGGTAAAAATCTGAAATTTTTTTACAAATGGTGGTGGGTAGGGAACTCAAGTCTTTAACACCTGCATACAGGGTACAGGGTTCAAGCCTGAGGCATTCCCTACCACACCACCATAAGCACCTGGGGCATTTTCACACACACACACACACACACACACACACACACACACACACTCCCACACTCCAGTAAAGCACAAGCACCATACACAAACCCCAGTAAAGCACAAGCACCATACACAAACTCCAGTAAAGCACAAGCACCATACACAAACTCAAGACAAATAAACATTGTAAATTGAAAGGCACCTTACCTGATCCAGAGTTAACGTCCGTACATACATCCTTCCCGCGCAATACTGAAGACCCGCGAGATCCACATGCTCCTTCCCGACGCCGACGAGATCCCTAAGGCACTGTCCCGAGTCCCTGCTGCTCCTCTTGCAGTCCGGACGCGTTCCATACTCCTGGCGGGTCTGTGCACTGTAAAAGTGCACAGACGCTCCTTGTGTCCCCCTATGGGGACGGCCGGGCTGCCTTGAGCATGCGCATAGACCGATAAGCCGGGACTCGGTCTATGCGCGAAGTCCGTGAATTTTTTTATTTTTCATTTTTTTTTCTTTCTTTTTTTCTTTTTGAGGGGGCTGCAGTCCGGCAGCCCTATGCCACGAGCCGCCCCTGGTAGGGAACTTACAGACCTCTTAGCATAACTTGCAAAGATGTTAGGACATACTTTTCATAAATCACATATAGAAAAGAGAGTCAGGTCATCATTATCATTTATTTTATGCTCAACTTCTGAAAGACTTGCTTAGCTACAAACATCTGCATTAGAAGCTGAAGTTAAGTGAAACTTGCAGTAGTGTATTTTAGTCTTCTGTTTAGTACAAACTTGCAGTTTTAAAAGTACTGTATTTTCATTTTTTCTGTTTCCTAGTTTTGTGTTTCATTGAACAGTGTGCTGTGTGTCTCTCTGCAGTTAGTTCTTCACCTACCCTCCCTGTTCTTGTGTTGGTATTAGTGTTGGTGGCTCTGGAATTGCCCGCCCCTCCTGTAAGTCTGTATTAGAACACTCCTCCTGGGTCCATCTCATTTGCTCACTTAACCGAGTACTGTGAGATCATATTCTGAGTCTAGTGTTCACTCTACTTAATACAAAGAGAAGATTTGAGAAGGCCAACCCACTTACATTCTTCCTTCCTCTCTCCTTGCACTTAAAAAAAAACTTGCACTTTATTCATCTGCTTTTACTGCATTTCTGTTTACTCCTACTTTATTTTGCTTTTCTTAAAAGTACTCAATTTTATTTATTCTGTTGCATTTATTACTGCTTGGTAGTAGCCTGATTAAATTGTAACTGCTATTCTAAGTCTTTTGGTTTAAGCATTTGTACTTCATACAAGTTGTTTTACATTAAGAAGGTTTGTGGACTGCACTGTTGTGGCAGGACAGGTAACTTACATCCTTCTAAGCTGGGAATTGCTGACTGAAGGCCCAGTATCTGCTGTTCTAAAAGTGTATTAGTTCTGGCTTAAGCACTTGGGCTTCAGTCCATTTATTCTACATTAAGAGGGTTTGTGGCCTGCACTCTTGTGGGAGGAGAGGCTGGATTCTGCCTTCTGAGCTGGGAATTTCTGGTCACAAGCTTATTATGCCTGCTTATTTGAACTGTTTCTTTCTGAAATTGGTGTGCCTTGTTGCTGTAGCATAGACCAGATTCAGGCCTGCTGAATCTAGCTTTGTTTGTATAACTTGAGCACTGATACAGGCTATCTTTTTTTGGAGAAGGTTCTTCTGCACCCTAGTAGCAGGAGTGTGCAGTTAGAACTTGTCTGATTGAAGACTGCTGGAACAGGGCTCAGTTTTGAGCTTTTTTCCTGGTTAATTGGGTAACTTGTTTAAATCAGTTTGTTCGTTTTCTATTGTTTTATATATATATATATATATATATATATATATATATATATATATATATATATATATAAAATTGCACTTTATTCATCTGCTTTTACTGTATTTGTGTTTCTTCCTATTTTATTACTAGGGGCATTGACTACAACTCTACTCTGTGATATATAACAAGAAGTATCATTTTCTGTGCATTTAAAGTGTTTTTTTGATTGTATCTGCTTTATTTTCTGAAAAAAAAAAAATACTTGTTTCCCAACTTTCTAAGCTAGTATAGTCCAGTTTTCAGGTTAGTGCTGAATTCAGGGCTGTGTTACCAATCTCTGTGCTTGCCCATACCTTACTTGGATAGAAGGAAGTTTCTCTGTTCACCTGTGAGAGAGGGGAGCTTTGAGCAGGCTATCTGATCCTGAAGGAGTGGTTTCAGCCCCAAAATTAGTAGTTTATTGGCCATTTTGGGCTAATTTCTATCTCTTTCATTTCCCTGCTATAAATACCGCATTTGCCTGGTTATGCTCGCCGGTTAGCTGGGGTAAAACTCTTCCCGGCTTCACAAAGTCTCCTCTTCAATTTTTCCCTTGGAACAAGACAAACTTTCAACTTAAGCCATTCATTTCTCAGCCTGGCACTTGCTCAAAACTTATAGCAAGCACTTATAAACCCTAGCACTAGACCCTCCTATACTGTACAGAAGGACAAGGCTCTCTATTCGACCTTACCAGCCATCCAGTAAAACAGTTCACTGTACCTATCCAGGCATGTCCAAAGGGCAGTTTCAGGTGTACTCTCCAGTCCAACTGGTGAATCTGGGCATTTTCAGGTAATGTTACAACTGCCTCATGTACACAGACTACTCTCTCCTCCTACCACCAAACACTAATACATGCGAGAGATGCAATTATACAGCCAAACTGAAGGCTAAGCTCTCTCAACCCAAGACTGGATTAGACAGTCAAGAGAAGAATGGAAATACTTGCATCACACCACCAGTCTCACATAGACCCATTAAACCAGGACAGGCAAAAAACACACATAAATACATGAAAACATAATCGGAGGAGCTAAATAAAAATCTGCAAAACCAACAGAGACCTCCAAAGCAAACATCCAAGCAACCTCCACCCCCCCAACACAAACCATGAAACACATACTTAACAAAACCAGTGTGCCATGCAATCATAGCCCTTAAGGCAAAATAACATACCCACCATACTAGTAATAGGTGACTCTATAGTCAGGCACACTGACATCCCACTCACTAGGCTGAATAAGGAGAAGGTTACTGTTAGCTGCCTGTCGGGTGCCAGGATCTGCCACATAACACAAGCATTCAGGTCACTCCAGAACAAGTACAAATATGACATTGTCCATGTTGTTGTGAATGACCTGAGCCATACCTCCCTGGATTACATGAAAAGAGACATGGAAGAGCTCTCTGATCACGTAGCCCAGGCCAGTATGACCCTGACCCTGAGTAACATCCAGCCCTCACCAAGAATGATACCAAGGTATAAAGAAAAAAATCTCAATTTCAACAATTGGCTAAGCTTCTGGTGTCATTCAAAGGGGATCCAGTGTCTGTCCACCAGGGATGACATGCTTGACAAGCCACGCTGCTTCACTAGAGATGGCTTGCACCTGTCACCCTTAGGCTTTCAAATACTGCCCAAGGCTCTTGCTACCCCCATAGTGCCTTTTTTAGGCAAGGCTCAAAAGACAAACCCAGTGCAGTAAATAGCACAAGTAACAACAAACTGAGGGTAATGCTACTCAATGCCAGAAGTCTAAACCTCAAAATGCACGCACTTGAGGCACTCCTCAGGATGGAGAAAATTGATATATGTACAGTAACAGAAACCTGGTTTAAGGCTCCAGAGAGCACCCCAGCACTTCCAGGCTACAACTCATACCATACATTTTGGCCACAGAACCCAAACCAAAATACAAAAGGCAGGGGCGTATCCATATTCATCAAGGATACCCACACCTCCAGGTTAGTGGCACAGCACGATGCTTCAGAGATCATCCACGTGCAACTAACAATGGGCAAAACTGCAATTCAAATTGTAGCTTGATACAGATCACCCACCATGTCCCAGGACCCCATTCCGCATTTCAGGAAACATAAAGGCCCTGCCAAACACCCTAATATTGGGTGATTTCAATTACCCAAACATTAACTGGGAGAACTACTCAAGTACTAACTCCCTTGCCCAACATGTCCTAGAATTTATAAACTCAAATGCCTTGGTTCAACTGGTCAACACTACCACCAGAGGTGACAACATATTGGACCTAGTCATCACCAGGCCAACCCCTCGCTGGTTAGAGCTGACCATAAACAAATCACTTTTGATATCCACATTCCGCCCACCCCCGGACAAGGAAACCACCGTGAAAAACTTTTCAAAACCAAACTTCACATTACTTAAGACTGAGGTGGAAAGTTTCAAAGCCCCCATGCTGAAGGATAACGCCGTCCAAGCTTCAAAATCCTTTACTAATGCATTCTACAGGCACCTACAAGAATGCATGAATCATGCCAGCCCAAGCAAAACCAAGACTCACTCCCCCAAGAAAAGGAAACCAGTCTGGTGGACTCCTGCCATAAACTAGCTATGCAACAGAAGGAGGAAACTAGCACAGAAAAGAGTAAAATCCCAAGAAGAGAAGACATCCCTGATCAGTATCAGCAAGAAACTACGATCCCTCATAAAATCATCCAAGGTGAGCTTTGAAAGAAAAGCTGCCAAGGACTCCAAAGATAACCACAAGGCATTCTTTAGCTATGTCAAGAATCTAAGTGGCAATGCTCAGATCTGATAGGAGTTAGTGAAGAATGGCACAAAATACACTGAACTGACCAATATCGCCAACATCTTGGCAGACAGGTTCAGTGAAAACTTTACCCCCCCTTACCCCCAAAAGGGCCCATAACCATACCAGAAGAATGTAGAGTCCCTGAAATCACAGACACTCAGGTTAAAACAGCCCTTTCCAAAGCCAAAAACACAGCATCAGTGGGACCGGACGGTGTCTCAGGCTGCATCCTACACAAGCTCAAAGATGAACTAACTCCTCACCTAAACACACTGTTCAAACTCAGCCTCTCCACAGGCTAAGTATCCCTAGAGCGGTGCACAGCAACGGTTATTCCGCTCCACAAAGGTGGAGCCACAACAGACCCCAGGAACTATCGCCCTATAAGCCTGACTCGCTTGGTCTGCAAGGCTATGGAGCGCATCATCATGGAACAGAGACATTGGGAACCTCCAAACACTGGACCCTACCCAGTTCGGCTTTGTTAAGGGCAGATCATGCCTCCTAAACCTGGTGGACTTCTTTGAGACAGTTACCAAGGCTATAGACAAGGGAAAGGTGGTACACACGGCCTACCTAGACCTCGCTAAGGCCTTCGACACCATTCCCCATTTTGGTATTATAGACAAGCTCACCAGCCTGAACATAAACCCCTACGTCACAAGATGGGTTGCCAACTGGCTCACGGACAGAACCCACATGATGAGAGTTGTGGGGGCTAGATCCGACTCTAAACCGGTTACAAGTGGTGTTCCCCAGGGCTCAGTCCTAGGACCCCTCCTGTTCGGCATATACTTCGCAGAGGTACAGGCAAGCACAGGAGGACTATGGCTGATCAAGTTCACAGATGACTGCAAATTAGGGGCTATAATTGACTCTCTGGCTGACACAGACTAAAAGGGTCTCACTGAGATGGATACCTGTTGTCAAAATCATGGCCTCAAGCTAAATGCCAAAAAAGTGCATAGTCATCCCCTTTGGAAAAAACATAGTACCCACAAACTACCACACAGGAAGTAGTCCCCTAAATACGGAAGACGTAATAAGGGATCTGGGGACCAAAGTAAGTAGTAATCTCACCTTTGATAATCACATTGTCAAAGTGGTTAGAAAATCCTTCTATGTGGCCCACCTAATCACAAAAGGGTTCGCATCCAGATCAAAAGAGGTCATTGTGCCCCTCTACTCATCACTCATCAGACCCATTATAGAGTACAATGTCCCATTTGGGATGTACCTTACAAGATACCTGCAACAGCTGGAAAGACCACAGAAGTACCTCACCAAGAGGATCACTGGCCTCAAACAGATGCCCTATGCAGCTCAACTGAAGAAACTCCAGCTGTACTCGGTTGCATACCACCTACTCAGAGGTGATCTCTGCCTGACATACAAAGCCATGTCCAAGCCAGAATTGATGGACATGCTCCACCTAAAGAAAACCTTATCCCCTCGAGCCACACGCTCTAGGGATCTAAACCTCACCAAAACAATAAATAGGACATGCTGGAGGGATAGATTCCTGTCCCAGAGACTTCCCATGCTTTGGAACAAGATTCCAATCTACATTAGGCAGAGCTCCTCACTAACACTCTTCAAAAGAAACGTTGATGAGTGAATGGGAAACAGAAAGTTTATCCCGGGGATCACTTCTGTGGCTCTGCTGGACAGAGGCACAGGGAACTAATCTAAGGGGGCAGCGAAAGCCAACACATTCTGGCTAGGCTTATAAATGCCTTCAGGCAGATAGCCTAGTACCTAACTATGAACCTATGAATAAAAAATTTGGGGGGGGTAAATACCTACTTGAAAAAAATGTCCCATTTAAAAAAAAATGGAAATGTGTAGATCATCCAAGGATAATTTTGGACATGTATTCAGACAAGATGACATTTATTTGTCAAGATCAGGGAAGAGAAGTTTTGCACCAGATACTTTGCAATATTTGACAAACACAAAGCAGAATAGTTGGCAGGTCGAAAAATTAACAATTCACAGCAATATTTGATACATCTCTGATGGCTGTTAATGCTAAGAGCATTAATAATACATTTTTTTATTGGAAAATGTGCTACATTCCCACAACATTGATATTGTTATTGTTTGTAACATATGGTTAAATAACAATGACCGGAAACCAGTTCTGTCAGGGTATATATTTTTTTTACTGTAACAGACATTTTAACAAAAAAAAATCATGTGGAGGTGTTATGATAGCGATTAAAGACAGTTATGAGACCTGTGATTATTACATGTTCAGTCATAATGCCAATACTATAGATTGTGTAACTGTGACAAAGACAGCCCTGGAACACACAACGTTTGTTGGAGTATAAAGACCACCAAAGTCAAATGCTGATGACCTAGAGGAATTCATACATTTCTCACATGAAACAAAGGAAGGAATAATAACAGTGGCTGGGGACTTAAATTTACCAGAAACAGACTGGAATAATACTGATTCAACAACATTAGTAAGGAAATTATTCACAACATATGTTCAGAAGTCACAATTGCTTCAGATTGTAAAAAAAAAAAAAAAAAAAAAAAAATCTATGAGGGAATGTAACATACTAGATGTTGTTTGGGCTCCTAAAGAAATTACTGTTACTTCATGTCAAGTTTTACCACAGTTGATGTGCAGTGATCATGGGGTTATAAAGGTTAAATTGTTGCAAGATATTTCTGCCAAAATGAAATCTAAATCAATGCACAGAAGATTAATAACAGATTACATAGAAGCACAACAGTCACTGTGTAAAACCTATTGGAGTGATGCATTCACTGGAAAAACTGCAGAAGGAATGTAGAAAGTTATGAAAGAGAAATTGTTCTGAGTGCAAAAAAAAAAAAAATGTTTAGCACTAGGATCTAGGCATACAAAGTCAGGGGGGTATATTTCCATAAAAACAAAATACCCGATTTAAGGTGAGTAACAAAAAAACATAAGAAAAAGGTCGAACTACAACTTTGAAAACTGAAATAAAGAAGCTAGACAAACAAATTAAGCATACTGCAGGATAAGATTGAGAAAATTTGAAGAAAATTCATATAAAGATATTGACCTATTACTAGATTACCATTTTAGAGATGCATAAGATGTGGAAAGAGTAAAGACATATAATTTGATAAATTGTGTGTACATTCTAAAATTTATTCTCAGACACAACAGATTATAGATTTATTTACAAAATCTTATGCAAAAAAGTTTGGCTCCACAAAGTGGCTGATACATTGTCCTAATGACATCCAAGCAAACTTAGATACTGAAATCAAATTAGATTATATTGAAAAAGAACTATGCAAACTGGATTCAAACAAAGAACTGGGGGGAGACGGAATTAGTAATAATGACCTGAGAACACTTCAGCGAGAACTTACGGTACCATTATATCTATTACTTACTAGGTTGCATACATATAGAAAGCTTCCTCAAGATTGCAGACATGCACTTATTAAATCTGTCTTTAAGTGAAAGAGGACTGAGACAAACCTAGAGTTATACATACCCTTAAGTCTACTTTTATGCTGTGGAAAAATAATGGGGAAGGTAATATTGGATAAGTTATTGCCAGAATTGGAAAGGCTGTGACTTGAAACCATATATCAGCATGCACATGTTGAAAATAGATCTATTACTATCTGTAGCATGATGTTCTATAACAATATAATAGCAGCTATGAATGAAAATCTGTGCTGTGATATAAATTATATAGATTTACCTTCAGAATGTGACAGGGTCATACACAAAACACTGATCAATAAATTAGTACAACTAGGTATTGATATACTCTTGATAAGATGGATAGCTGCATGGCTTATAAAAAGGACATGGCAAGTATCATACAGCAACTGGACAGCGGACATTCTTGGTTGCTGTCAGGGTGTCCCACAGGGCTCTGTCCTAGGCCCATACTTGTTTACATTGCATCTTTCAAACCTATCTTTTTCATCTGAGGTGTTCTAAAATCTGTATGCAGATGACTTCAAATTGGGTAGACTGATTACGTGTGTTAAAGACAGGACATGCCTGCATAAGAACTTGACAAAAATTGACCATTTGGGCATAGGAGAATAATATGCTGATAAAAACAGATTTGGGAGATATAAATTGAAAGATGAATATTTAATACAGCATACAGTGACTGAAAGTGTAGATTCATTTAAGGACCTGGGTATACAAGTAGAGCCATCTTTGAGTTTTTCTAATCATATCAACCAACTGGTTAATGATAGTTCTAGAACTATGAAGTCTAGGAGATCAGAAATTATGAAGTCATTGTTTTTTAATACATTAGACCCAAACTTGAGTATGGAATAAAAATGTGGAAACCTTTTAAGAAAACAAGCAAAAGTAAACTGCTAAGAGTACAGTGGAAATACACCAAGGGTATCCATGGATGTGGAAATTTAAGTTATTATGAAAGACTAAAATATCTGAATTTGTACAGTGTCTCATATAGATATTTAAAGAGGAAAGTATTTGAGGTTAATAGGGCATTTAGAGACAACTACTAGTGGGAATGTTTGGGGTTATCAAAGAGTAGTAGAGAATCATCAGACAACCTATGTAGCAGATTCTATAGGAATGAGAAGTCTACTGATTGGTTCTCTGACAGATCAGCTGATGCATGGACAAGACTACCAAATTACATTAAAGCAAGTACTAATTTAGATAGTTTTAAGGAGAGCATAGAAACTTATTATGGGAACAACCATTTTGGTATATTGCAAGGCTAGAAGGGCATTAATGCCCGTGCTTAAAATATTTGTATGTATGTATTCCTTTTGCTAAACACAAATCTTTAAACACGGCTGCTGCAATTGACATCCAGTACAGCTGAATATTTTATACAGTCAAAAATGTTCTTTTCCCTTGCGCACAGCTAAAGTGGTTCCATTCATCACAGAATAAGCTGTGTTGTTCTGCTTCATGTATTTTCCCCATTCCTGGCATCCCCTGCCTCAGCTTCATTAATTAATTCCAGCCAATTAACCCAGTCATTTGGAACAGTACTAGAGACCAACCTTCATGGCATAGCCTATTCACATGCAGTGGAAAAGACAAAAGTACCCTTCCTTATTTGTTTAGGTAAGGCACCAGCATCTGTGACTGCGTTACTACAGTTTGTTCCATCCTTTACAATAACTGGTTTGTAACAGTTTTAAAGCAAAACCTGAGTGTGTTTCTTCCTGCACCAGTATGAAATGGAGGTTTTCAATTCAGCTTACTTAAATATATCACCTTAGTTTGGAGAGAGTTTTTTTTTTCAGTTATCATATGACAGGTTTCATTTTACCCAAGAAAGTGTCAATAATATGTCACAAATCCTGTGTACACTGGAGTTTTCATGGGACGCTACAACTTCAGGAAAAAAAAATATTAAAAAAAACCACACACTAAGAAGTAGAAGTGTTTAAAGAGTAAACGTACATCACATTATAGGTATTACATTTCATGAGTGCTGCAAGCAAAAAAAAAAATCTGTGCAAAGAAGCCTTAGGATTTACATCTTAATTATGCAACGCTGTGATTAGGTCACTCCCCTTCAAATTAAGCAACCATTTCTAATTTCAGTGGGAGTACGAGTTCTACATCCTCAATCAAATTATGAGCCTACATATGTCCAATTAGAATAATCTGTCAACTTTTCTGTATCCAAATGACCCAGAACTTTCAATAGGTTTGCAGGAGCCTCGCTTTTTCTCTTTCTAAGAATAATCATCTTACATCACCCATATGAACAGCTGGCAAACAACTTAAATTCTGAGAATGATTTGCTTTAGGAACTTATCAGTCTGAATTCTAACATGTTAAATTGTGAAATCCTGGATCCACACAAATGACGGTATAAAATCTTGAGTATTTAAATTCTAATGTTGTGTATCTGAAGTGATATGTAAATATGGTGTTTTGTTCATTACACTTTTTGCAGTCCAGGCTCAGCTATAATATCAGAGTCTTAGGTGCTGAATGGTCAACTAGGGAAGGGACAGAACAACTGGAGTTAGCCTGATTCTTTTTTTTTGGGGGGGGGGGGTTATGGATTTGTAAACCAAGACTCCAGCAGAGGCTGGGAATCTGCAGTAGGGAGGGAAGCTGACGGTGGAACCATGGCAGATGTCAGCAGCAACATGAATGTCCTTCCCATACTGATGTCACTGCTTGAGTATGACAGCAACTTAGCCCCCATTATCTACTCCCTGTTGTTATGCATAAAGATGACTAGGTGGTGGGATCATAACAGCCGAAGGTCATCAAATAAAGGGAGGGATTTACCATCAAAGCCACAAAATGTTGAACATAATACGGTCCTGTAAGTGACTCACAATACCTGACGTCCTGCATATTAATTATCACAGGATGTTGAATGTCATTCAAACGCAGATTTGGTATTATTCAACATCCTTTTCTCCAGCACCTTTTACAACACTGTTAAGTATACACTTACCTACCTGTTTTAATGCAGTACGAAAGTACTACACAACACTGATATAAAGGTTTATGCAGGGGGGCAAGCCCCCCTGCACACCCTACATCCCCTGTAACTTATATATTCCAACTACGAGATCGCACCACAGTGAGGAAAAGGATATGTTTCCCAATCCGAACTGTACTGCAATCTCATATCAAGCACGTATCAGTGAATGCACAGTGGCATTCGCTGCAACGGACACTCGTAGAAGTCATGGTTGGCAATATGCGACTCAACGAACTGATGTTTGACAGTCCTGTTTTCGCCAAACCTTTATTCTTTATTTTAAAGATAAACCAAAGGGCGGATGACAAGCAGTTGTTAAAATAAATACATAAAAACAAATTGTCTTCTCTCATCTGACCACACTCTTAAGAGAAAAATGCCCCAAGAAGATGTACAGAGAATCCAGTCAGAAAGACCCTGGTGAAACACAGAAAGGCATTTATAAGCTTCTCTTGTCAAGATGTCATACAGCATGCAGAAAAAGTGACTTTTTCAGCATAATGGCTCAAAACTATACAATGGTATGTCAGTCATTAATAACATACTCTGTCCAACAAGCCACACTCCACTAAATATGGAAGTTTTTAGTAGTATGTGCCTCACAATCCACCATGGGCATGGAGTGGTAACCATTTAAAATGTCAGGACATGGACTGCCAAGTCCCAAAATATGTTGACCAAGTCTGCAGTGCAGTACCCTATCCATGCTCCATACCACCCCCTACCCCTTTTGCTTCATGTGAAGAGCAAAAAAAATGTCTGATCCTTCTACTGGTACACTAATCAGGTGGCCACATACACGCCAACCTCCCTCCTTCCCCAGGAGCAAATCAATCCCCATTTCTGCATCTTGCCCCTGGCCCTCCTCACTCACATTTCAGTTAATTAAAAAAATATTTTTTCTTTTAAATTGTACCAAGAAGTTTATACACATTATAGCCTGCATGTAGAGCTAAAGAGTGCAGGTATTTTGGTGTGTGTTTGGGGGGGGGGGGGGGGAGCTCGCTATGCTTTTAAGCTGTAGCAAGCAGTTGCTACAGTTTAGATGACACAGGGAGTGTTACAGTGCCCATGTTTGAGTGCAAATACAATACCAGCTTTTAAAAATCAGTATGCATTAATTAGCAGTTTGGATCAGCTGACTGTACCCCCCCAACACTTGGCAACTATGGCAGCTGCTCCCTTCACCATGCCCTAGTTACACTTCTCGACCAAATGACCAAAAAATCCAGACATACATACACTAAATTCAAGACTGACATTTTTTTCAGAATATTCCCTTTTTTCAGAGATATGATGATTTCAAAGTTGGTATACGGTGGATATAAAAAATTTACAATCAAAAGATGCTTCAACAAAGTATTAGTTTAAGGGTGTGCACACACCAAAGTATTAGTTTAAGGGTGTGCACACACAACAAAGTATTGGTTTAAGGGTGTGCACACACAACAAAGTATTAGTTTAAGGGTGTGCACACACAACAAAGTATTACTTTAAGGGTGTGCACACTTATGCAACCAGCGTATTGTATGTTTTTTTTTTTTTTTTATATTTTTTTCCCATAACAGATTTGTTTTTCAATTGAATTGTACAGGTTATAGGTCACATTAAAGGTGGGAAAAGTTTTGAAATTATTTATTGTGGTCTAATTTTTTATATCACAAAAATGTGGCATTTTAACAGGGGTGTGTAAACTTTTTATATCCAATGTATGTGTTCAAGGGGGTATGGGAGGACTTGCCACTGCAAAAAAAAGTTTAAACGAGAAAACCAAGGTTTGATATTTGTTCTTCTATTTTATTTTTGGCCTTTAAGGGCTCGGCAAACTGGGTCCCAGCATTTCATTAGGGAGTCCAATGCTCCCCATTCTCTTGCCTTATTGTTTACTTGTAAACACACACTGCTACACCTGGCTGCTTTTTGTCATTAATTACAAATCCCTTAACATGGTTTGCAGCATTCATTCACTTACACTGTGCATTATGAAAATGAAAAAGGCTTCTTACATGCAGGGTGCCTTCTCTTAAAAAGAACAAATGCATACAAAAGACTGAAGTTGTGCATGCCACAATATATAGCATTACCAATAAACTAATGTTCTTGACTTGATGACAGCCTCATTTATTGTAGGTACCATCACAGTCATTTGTGTATTTTGCCTTCTTGCATTCTGATACACTTGTTTATTTGAAATTCTACTTGTTTTCTTTTCAGTAAACTCAATACACATAAGCACCATGTTGCCCTGTAAGTTTGCCCTTCTGTTTTATCAGCAGCACCTCTTAAGAGAGGGTTCCATGTTTTCTAACACAAAAGTATAGCAGCAGGACTCCAAAAATCCAACAGCAGGTTTTTGGCATCTTTCTATCATAAGAGCCTTTCTCTGCCAAATATGGTAAATTTATCAAATATTAGAGCAAATCATACTGACAGGCAGTAATGCTATATCCTGAGCCATTACAACAGCAATAAATATCACTACTAGAGTGTGAACATATCTGACAATGACACCATGGATTCAGGTAATTTTCTTGACAAATCCCAAATGTGGCACTTTTCATTTGACCTGACTTTTCAAAAACAGGGCATCAGCTCTGAGCATACACGTGAACATGCAATTTATTAAGAGCTAGAAATAAAATTAAATGTTGCAAAAAATCAGTTAAATTAATGGAACAGCAGCAATTAAAGGAAAGAAATTTGCTGCAATCTAAACTGCGGAAAAGATGGGCTGCTGTCACCATAACTGTAGGTTTAGAAATCATAAGGAGGAGCAGGACGCACAAGGGCAAATAAAACATCACTCCATAGCAGAATGAAACTTCTCATTTGTCAGTTATGAAGCCAGGACCCCTATATAATAGAAAACACTGCTGTTATACAATTAAACTAACTGTTCCTCATCTATTTATACTATTCCGTCAGAACGGGGAACATAATTTTCACATTTTTCCATAAGTACTATTTATTTGCCGGAACAAACTTAGTAGCCAGCCAGATCCTGTTTCTGCACTCAACTACAAGCTGAGGAGCAAAAACAGGACTTCTGCTTTTAAAATTGTAGCAGGTAGGTTGCTAGAACTTGTACTTCAGAAGTGTTTTACTACTGCAGTCATGAACAAAAAAGCAGTAGCGAATTTCATTTCGGTCTCAGTATTCAGAAATGCCAGTACAGTAATGAATACCAGCACTGCACTAACAACTGATTGCATCTCCCGGTCACACCCTCTAACACCTCACTCATATGGTGATTGCATCATTTTGCCCCACCCTAGCTATGCTACTGCATAGTTCTAGGGCACGACAGATGAACATCCAGTTGGAGAGGGTCACTGTAAGAGAACACAGTACAAGGACATAACAGGCAAATGTCATGTCTGGGGAGGGTTGCAGGTCACACTATGCCCTATGCACACAGACTGCACGACATGCTACAGGGCAAACAATTACCACTGTTCACAAGTCAAGGGATGTTCATTTATATAGAGGGAGAGATGAAGCACAAGACGTACACAATACTACTGGATATCAACAAAGTGCTACAAGAAGGTGGGAATTACAATACATCCACTGCTGATGTCAGTAAGGGATAAGGTGGAAAGAGGCACAATTGAGCAGCAGAGAGGTTAGTGGCTAGGGGGCAGTGCTGAGACATAGGGACAGTCTAGGACAGTCTTACATACACACAGACACAGACACAAACTGACTTCTGGGTCACCAAAGGAAGAGCTTTTCCATGACATCAGCCGGAGAAGTGAATGACGTCTGTTGTGGTGGGTGGGGGGCTTTCTTCTGCACACTATCCCCATCCTGATGTTTCCCCCATTATAAGTCATTTCTCATACCCTGTGTGTAGTCCAAACCTCACCATCTCACCAGCTGTCCTCTCTCTCTTCCTCTCCTTCTCTCTGAATGCATCCCTTAACAGAAAGATGTTAAGCAGCAAGGATTTTATATTAGTGTAGCAAAGGCAGAAGACATTTGAGCAGCTGTTACTAATGATAATTATAATGCCTCAGGGTAAGTGATAAGACAAAAACGTTAATGAACAATCAAAGAACTCTGATGCACAGGAGCTGGAAGATGTGCTCAGTTATACTGAGAGCTTTCAAAATAACCAAAAAAAATAGATAAAGTTGTGATAAACAATAATATGATGGTGGGGAAGTGAATGCAGTGTAATGATGTGTACAGTTCATTTTGGAATGGAGTAATTTACAGTCTCAGAATTTAACACAGTTACCCAAAAAAGATTTCCCATTAAAATCAGATAAAACAAAAGGAGTTTAAACAGTGGGTTATCAGCACAAGTGTGAGGCAAGGCAGGTTTCAGTAAGACCTAAGAGACCTAACAAAAAAGAAGAGCATTAGGGGGAGATGTGCAACCAAAAACTCAGAGTAGACTATTGAAACCTTTTTACCACTGATAGAAGAGAATTGACCAGACATGAAGGTGAAGAACTAGTGGAACCACAACAACAGTACAGTGTCTTAGAAAAGCCTTTAGTGTTTGAAAGGGAACAGCAACAAGGGGGCACGCTGGATACACACCATAACAAGTGTTTCACAGAATAAAAATGGTGAGCAGCATCAACAAGTCCATGGCAAAGATTAAGCAACTTCCTTCCAAAGATAAATAAAATGAAGTTGTGGTTCTTTCCTTTAGTCTGTGCTTGTTGAAGGATATTAAAGATGGTGTAAGAAGACTGTAGAAAGTGAATGCTAGATATTCAGATGTGACCATCTTTGGTGGCCATAATGACATAGATAGGACTTCTGCAGATGACATATTAAAGAAGGTAGAAGAAATTACTACCACATGTAAAGTTAATAGAACAAGGGTGCAACTTATGAACATCCTATTTCATCCTAAAAAGAGAAGAAAGCTATAATAGCTTTATTGGGCATTATATGCTTTCAACTGGAAACCACCACATTACAGTCTAGAAATATACGTGGTTGAAAATAACAGTTATTTTGTGAAGGACAGCTTTTAGGTTATAGCTGAACCATACTGTCAATAAAGTAATGACTTTTCTTCAATCATTTTTAGAAATCTGTCTCAGTGTATTGTGAGGAGGTCTCACAGCGATTTTCAGACTCTTTTACTCTGAAATGCAAGGAGTGTAACTAGAGAAGTTGATTAAGTGAAGTAGCACTGTTGAAGCACAATGTAGACATTACCGCTTATCACTGAAACATGTTTCACTGTTGAAGCACGATGCAGACATTACCGTTATCACTGAAACATGTTTCACCATTGAAGCACGATGTAGACATTACCGTTATCACTGAAACATGTTTCACTGTTGAAGCACGATGTAGACATTACCGTTATCACTGAAACATATTTCACTGTTGAAGCATGATGTAGACATTACCGTTATCACTGAATACTGTTGAAGCACGATGTAGACATTATCGTTATCACAGAAACGTTTCACTGTTGAAGCACGATGAAGACATTACCGTTATCACTGAAACATGTTTTACTGTTGAAGCACGATGTAGACATTACCGTTATCACTGAAACATGTTTCACCGTTGAAGCACAATGTAGACATTACCGTTATCACTGAATACTGTTGAAGCACGATGTAGACATTACCATTATCACAGAAACGTTTCACTGTTGAAGCACGATGTAGACATTACCGTTCTCACTGAAACATGTTTCACTGTTGAAGCACGATGTAGACATTACCGTTATCACTGAAACATGTTTCACTGTTGAAGCACGATGTAGACATTACCATTATCACTGAAACATGTTTCACTGTTGAAGCACGATGTAGACATTACCATTATCACTGAAACATGTTTCACTGTTGAAGCGCAATGTAGACATTACCATTATCACTGAAACATGTTTCACTGTTGAAGCACGATGTAGAAATTACTTTTATCACTGAATACTGTTGAAGCACGATGTAGACATTACCGTTTTCACAGAAACATGTTCACTGTTGAAGCACGATGTAGACATTACCTTTATCACTGAAACATGTTTCACTGTTGAAGCACGATGTAGACATTACCGTTATCACTGAAACATGTTTCACTGATGTGTCCTTACTTATCAGTCTGAAAGGCTAGGTGGGTTGTCATAATGTTACACCCAACAGAGTCTCAATTTATATCAGAAATTGTTACATATCACTTTTAGTCCAGAAGTCTTAAAAAAAATCTCAGTAAAGCTGCTGCATTTTTGTCTAAATTTAGGCAGTTGTTAAGACTTTACAGGAGTCTGAGCCAAAGCATGGCTGAGATAAAACTCTTTATATCAAATTTTTCTAATTTTGCCACCTCTAACCACTCTTTCAATGAAGGGATCCTTAATGCTCCAAAGAATGCATAGCATTCGTCTTCTTCTTGTGTCTCAGGAGACCAACTTATTTTCGAGATAATAAACTCTATGGAAAAACACATCACGACCACGACAAAATGAATCATCTTAGATGTGCTTTTTATACAGCACACCTAATTGACATGTCAGACTAATTTCCATCTGGGGGGATGTGATCACCAGAGAACACTACATGAATTAAAACTATGTTAGTGAATAAATGTGAAGTCTCTCTGCGTGAAGAAATTTTAGGATGCTAACTATGATTGTATCAGATCTGAATTAGGCCAGTGAGGCTACAGAGAACAGTTTCATAGAAATAGTGCAGATGATAACTGGATTCATTTTTATTCCAAGTTAAATTATTTGACAGGGGAATACTTCCTGTGTAATGTGAGAAAAGTTGTAAAAGGTATTAAGGGTCCTCCTTGGTGAACTTCACAGCTACTGAAATGATCTAGTATTAGAACAATGTTGCTGGATAGAAGTGAAGTAACAATGTTGCTGGATAGAAGTGAAGTGCTGTTAGAAAAAAATACAATCAATGAAAAAAATGCCAAAAGGGCAATCAGGAGATAAAAGAAGAAATACAAATATGCTTTAGCTACTAATGTTTAGGACAATATGAAGGTCCTCATTATGTGAGGGAGGATAAAGGTACAAGTACCAACTTTACTACCCTATGGGAAGGGAGTGTATTATTCAGGGATAAGAGTGAAATTGCTGATTTGTTTCCTACATCCTTTTCTTACTCACTCTGTCATACAAATTTGGTAATTTTTATAACGGATGCGGTGGCTGCAGTGGATAGCAAAATCCATGTGGGTATAGGACTTTAGATCTCAAGAAGGTGGTAGTTACAGAATCACTTAGTATTAGGAATCAGATTCGGTATATTATATAGTGGATAACCAACTGACTATGTGAATTGGAAGCCTACAGTAATTGAATGGGGTGTGAGCTTTTATTACCTTGGAGTTGTTGTTTGTCTTTTCGGCTTTTCCCGGTTAGGGGTCGCCACAGTGGAACTCTGGTCAGCTAATGATTGGCAGTAGATTTTTATGGTGCCGAGTTGCCAGCCCGACGCCCAACCTTCAACGAAGGCATGCCCATTCACGCATGTCTTTCGGAGGCCACTCGACCACGGGGACGACATGCAAACTCTACACAGAAGGCACTCCAGCCGAGAATCGAACAGGAGAACCTCTTGCTGTGAAGCAACAACGCAAGTAAAATTCGTTAAGGGTCACTGCTGAGTCTTCTGCTTTATTCATTCATGTCAGCAATGCCAAGGAATACCAAGGATTGCATCTCAATAGCAAAAGTAGCTAGTATGGTAAAATTAATGAAAGACCAGCAAGTTATGCAAGGTTATCTAGATATTTATTTACTTGGGCCTCTGAGAATCATGTGATGTTTGGTAGCACAAAATGTAATGTGATACATACAGGTAGGAATAATGTGAACTACCCACATAATATTATCTCACCTTTTTCCTCAATCAAGGATCCTGAAATTGCATCTTCTTACAAATTAGATTGCTGTGATTATGCAACCCAAGAAGCCATAAAATGCTTCTGGACATTGAGGTTAATATTTCATCTCTTCAAGGATTAAGTGTGTTTTACTTCCGCTGTTTAAAAGTCTGATTAATCTTTAGGCTATAATGCAGTGAATGAAGTTGATAATGGCCTCAATTTGGAACCATCTTAAACCGAATTATACGGACTTCAGCCCACTGATCCCCTGATGATCCTGAATCTTATGATGTATTGAATGTCAACCTACTGAATGACAAGTACCAATATGATTAAAGGCGGCATGCCTCTCTTCTTGTATGATTTACTGCAAGTGTGAGGTACAGATTTAGTCTAAAAGACTGTGTGCTAGAACAATTAAATACTTAAAATGATACCACAACTGAATGAGTTTCCCCATAAATATAATTAATTTTACGGAATTTAAGGAAGGGTGCATGGCCACAGAAGGGCTTTTTGCAAGTTTATTGGCTTTTGTCCTATTTGAGGAGTCACACCCTCCCCTGACAGGCAAATAATGGGACAGATCCTGCCTATATAGAGCACTGCTGACTGATGTCCCTTGGATTTAGTATGCAGAGGCATATAATGGCTGACTATGTTGTAAATTTGTTGAACTACGCAATCGTTTTTGTTTTGAGTTCCTTGGTAACTCAAAATAAAGACTGAAATTGAGTGCTGATTATGATTTGATGAGAGGCCATCACATGGTCAAACTTGCCAAGACTGCAGTATTATCATCTATTATTTGTAGGTGAATTTTTATTTTGCACCTTATTGCTACAGAAAAAAGTATTTGTAAGAGCAGTATGCCAATTTTAATTTGATGTTTAAGGTTTACTGGAAGTCTAATATAAATATTTTTTAAATAGCAGCATTTTGAATCTGAAAGATTCTGGATATATTATTATTTATAAAGTTTTATAATCATTTTAAAATTTTAGTCATGGTATTTTAAGCTGACTTAAAAGCTTGGAAGTGGTTAGACGGACACATGGCAAGCCTAGGACTTGCATTATATTAGGGTAACAGGAGAGGTAATTGTAGGTATATGAGCAGGGTATAAATGTTTTTTTCATGGAGGATGATGTGGCTTAGTACTCACATGTTTGCTCTTATCATAACAAGAGTTTATTGCATTATGCAATACATTATCATGACTGCATTTGTACATCTTTGTGCACCTCTTTTATTTACTATTTCTGATGGGAAGATTTGATTAGACAATATATATAAAACAGAGTTTGTATCCAAACACTGCTGTTTAAAGGGATGTTTACATATGTTTGGATTTGCAAATGGAGACGTAAAGTAATGTTATTTGCATTATATGTGGTTTCAACAAGTATATATTTTTAACTACATATGTTTCTATAAGACTAGAATTCACACACACACAAATTTTACCTTTCTGAAAAATTAAATGAAATGGTGATACATTAAAAAAGAAAAGAGACATGGAAGAGCTCTCTGATCATGTAGCCCAGGTGGGTATGACCCTGACCCTGAGTAGCATCCTGTCCTCACCAAGAATGATACCTCAGTATAAAGAAAAAATGATCAATTTCAACAATTGGCTAAGCTTCTGGTGTCATTCAGAGGGGATCCAGTGTCTGTCAGCCTGGGATAACATGCTCGACAAGCCGTGTTGCTTTGCAAGAGATGGCTTGCACCTGTCACCCCTTGGCTTTTGAATACTGGTCAAGGCTCTTGCTATCCCCATAGTACCTTTTTTAGGCATGGTGCAAAATTCAAACCCACCACCGTAAACAGCACAAGTAAAAAAATGAGGGTTATGCTACTCAACGCCAGGAGTTTAAAATCTCAAAATGCATGCACTTGAAGCACTCCTAAATATGGAGAACGTCGACATCTGTGCAGTAACTGAAACCTGGTTCAAGGCTCCAGAGAGCACTCCAGCACTACTGGGCTACAACTCATACCACACATTTCGGCCACAGAACACAAAAAGAGGGGGTGTTTCCATATTCATCAAGGATACTCACACCTCCAGGTTAGTGGCGCAGCATGATACCTCTGAGATCATCCATGTGCAACTAACATCGGGCAAATCTGCAATGCAAATTGTGGCCTGCTACAGATCACCCTCCATGACCCAGGACCACCACTCCGCCTTTCTGGAGACATTGGAAAAAATGAAGGTCCTACCGAACATCCTGATACTGAGCAATTTCAATTACCCTACCATTAACTGGGAAAACTACTTGAGTACAAACTCCCAGGCTCAGTGCTTCCTGGAATTTATCAACTCAAATGCCCTGGATCAGCTGGTAAACTCCCCTACCAGAGGCCACAACATATTGGACCTGGTCATCCCCATCATGGGTGACAGGTGTTCCGTAGCGGAAGTCAACTCGTCACTGGTTAGATCAGACCATAAACTAATCACCCTGGATGTCCACACCCCACCATCACCCCCAACCAATGAAACCACAGTGAAAAACTTTTCTAAATCAAACTTCACCTTACCTAAAGCAGAGGTGGTAAGTTTCACAGCCCCCACGCTACAGGATAACAGTGCCCAAGATGCAGAATCCTTTACAATTGCACTCTCTGAGTACCTACAAGGATGCATGGATCGTGCCATCCCTAGCAAGACCAAGACTCACTCCCCTAAGAGAAGGAAATCAGTCTGGTGGACCCCTGCCATAAACAGGTTATACAACAGAAGGAGGAAACTAGTTCAGAAAAAAAGCAAATCCCAAGAAGGAAAGACATCCCTGATCAGTATCAGTAAGAAACTAATGTCCCTCATAAAATCATCCATGGCTAACTTCGAAAGAAAAATAGCCAAGGATTCAAAAGATAACCACAAAGCCTTCTTTAGCTATGTCAAGAATCTAAGTGGCAACTCGCAGATATGCTCTGAGCTAGTGCAAAATAGCACAAAATATACTGAACCTACTGATATTGCCAACATCCTGGCAGATAATTCAGTGCAAACGTCACCTCCCTCTCACCTTCAAAAGAACCCACAACAATACCTGAAAAGTGTAGTGTCCTGGAAATCACAGGTGGAAACAGCCCTTTCAAAAGCTGCACAGTTAAGTCTCATACAAATAACACAAGTGAAGGTTATAATTCAAAGGGGAAAGGGAACGTGATAAAGTAGGGGAAGGGAGTTCAAGAAATAAGGAGAGAGAGGGATTTTGGATCCAGATCTTTAAGGAGAATAACAACAACCATACAGCTTATTTATATTCATAAAGTAGCAGAATGTATTCTAAGAACTAAGCCAACATGAGAATGGAGAAAAGAAATTTTGCGAATAGGGATGGCTGCAAGTGGGTGTACAGAAAATAGACAAGAGGGGGCTGCAATGTACTACAGAAAACTAGCAAGGGAACGAAGATATTGGGAGCAATCAACAGAGGGAAAGTTAACCGAGTGGGATGGGGCCAAAGACGATGTTT